>NW_026868094.1:469306-533548 GCF_020745735.1 Hemiscyllium ocellatum | reverse complement strand
TTCACATTACTGATACCACCCATCCATGATTTGAGTCTAATAAGGTCACTCCTCAGCCTCATGCGCGCCAGTGAAAGACGTCGCAGCCTATCCAGCCTCTGCTAATAATTCAGACTATCCATTCCCATCAACATCCTGGGAAATCGCTTCTGAATCCGCTCCAAATACATAATGTCCTCCCGATATCAGCATGGACAGAACTGGACACAGAATTCCAGAAAAGGCCTCCCCAACATCCAAAATAACGTCCCAACTTCTGTACTCAGCGGTCTGAGCAATGAAGGCAAGTGTGCTAAGCACCTTCTTAACCACCCTGTCTACATGTGACACAGACTTGAAAGACCCGAACCCCTCGGCCTCTTTGTTCCATATCACTACTCGAGGCCCTGTTTTAATTAGTGTAAGTCTGCCCTCGTTTGTTTTATCAGATGTAATATTTTGCATTTATTCCAATCCAAAAAAAAAAACCTGAGCATTAAAGACAGTAGGAGTATACTTAAGAGGGAAATCAGGAGGGCAAAAAGGGGACATGAGATAGCTTTGTCAAATAGAGTTATGAATAATCCCAAGGGTGTTTATAAATACATTAAGAACAAAAGGGTAACTCGAGAGAGAATAGGGCTCCTCAAAGATCAGCAAGGTAGCCTACGCGTGGAGCCGCAGGAGATGGGAGAGATACTAACAAAATATTTTGCATCAGTGTTTACTGTGGAGAAGGACATGGGCAATATAGAATGTGGGGAAATAGATGTCGAGATGTTGAATATGTCCATCTTACAGCGGAGGACGTGCTGGGTGTCTTGTAACCTGTAAAGCTTGGTTAATCCCCAGCACCTGATCAGGTGTACCCGAGAGCTCTGGGAAGCTGGGAATGTGACTGCTGGGCCTCTTGCTGAGATATTTGTATCATCGATTATCACAAGTGAAATGCCGAAAGACTAGAGGTTGGTTAACGTGGTGCACTATTTAAGAAAGGTGGTAAGGACAAGCCAGGGAACTATCGACCCGTGAGCCTGATATTGATGCTGGGCAAGTTGTTGGAGGGAATCCTGAGGAACAAGATGCATGTGTATACTGAAAAGCAAGGACTGATTAGTGATAGTCAGCATGACGATGTGCGTGGGAAATCATGTCTCTCAAACTTGATTGAGTTATTTGAAGATGTATCAAAGAGGATTGATGAGGGCAGAGAGGTGGACATGATCTATGGAATTCAGTAAGGCCGCTCGACAAGCTTCCCCATGGAAGACTGGTTAGCAAAGTTAGATCTCATGGATACAGGGAGAACTCACCGTTTGGATACAGAACTGGCTCAAATGTAGAAGGCAGGGTGGTGGTGGAGGGTTGTTTTTCAGATTGGAGGCATGTGACCAGTGGAGTGCCGTAAGGATCAGTGCTGGGTCCACTACTTTTCGTCATTTATATATATGGATTAGATATGAGCATAGGAGGTACAGTTGATAAGTTTGCAGATGACACCAAAATTGGAGGTATAGTGGACAGCGAAGAGGGTTACCTCAGACTACAACAGGATGTTGTTCAGATGGGTGAGAAGTGGCAGATGGAGTTTAATTCAGATAAATGTGACGTGCTGCATTTTAAAAAAGCAAATCTTAACAGGACTGATACACTTAGTGGCAAATTCCTAGATAGTGTTGATGAACAAAGATATCTTGCAGTGCAGGTTCATATTTCCTTGAACGTAGAGTTGCAGGTAGATAGGATACTGAAGAAAGTGTTTGGAATACATTCCTTTATTGATCAGAGCATTGAGTATAGAAGTTGGAAGGTCATGTACAGGACATTGGTTAGGCCTCTTTTGGAATATTGTGTGCAATTCTGTTCTCCGTGAATCGGAAGGATGTTGTGAAACTTGAAGAGGTTCAACAAAGATTTACAAGGGTATTGTCAGGGTTTGAGCTGCAGGAAGAGAGCAAAAAGGCTGGGGCTTTCTTTCCCTGGAGCATCAGAGAGTGAGCGGTGACCTCCATAGAGGTTTATAAACTCATTAGTAGCATGGATAGGGTAAACAGACAGGTCTTTTCCCTGAGTAGGAGAGTCCAGAAATAGAGAGCATAGGTTGAGGGTGAGAGGGGAAAGATATAAAAGGGAACTAAGGAGCAACTTTTTCACGCAGAGAGTGGTGCGTGAATGGAATAAGCTGCCAGAAGAAGTAGTGGAGGCTGACAATTACAGCATTTTAAAGGCATTTGGATACTTGACATGAATAGGAAAGATTTAGAGGGATATGGCCCAGGTGCTGGCAAGAGGGATAAGATTATCTGGTCGGCATGGACAAATTTGACCGAAGGCTCTGTTTAGTGCTGTTCATCTGTGACTCACAGCTCAGTGAGTTTCGGTCTCTTCAAGACAAATCTTAGTCTGTTTTATTTTAGTAAAGCTACAACATTCAGTAGGGCGACGATTTATTTCTTTAAATACACATCTTATGATACTTTGATTAAGTTTTATTTAATATAAAATATTGGTACTAATTTATTCTAGAGTCGTGTTTTGTAAAGCTGTAAGACTGTGTGCCTTTTTCTGGGTCTGTGGACTGTTAAGGTGCAGAGATGGCCATTTGTACAGTGATGTGCTCTTCCTGTTGGATGTAGGAGATTAAGGAAAGTTTCAATGATCCTGATTGTCTGCAGGAAGTGAGGATGCAAATCCTGTAGGATTTCATGGATCAGATGGAGCGATGGTTAAAGGTAATGAAGAATTTACAGGAGCCAGGGGTGGGGGGGGAGGGGGGGAGGTGAGATAGGTGGCGGTTTCAGAAAGGTAAGAAAACTGCCGATCCAGTCAGGGAGATGGGTTTCCTCTCGGAAAGGTAGGAGTGGAGGGCAAGTAGTGCAGGAGTCTCCTGTGGTTATTTCCATCTCAAACAAGTATACTGTTCTGGAAAGCATCGGGGGTCACACTCTCAGGGGAATATCGCACTGACAGCCAAGTTACTAGTGTAATGAATCTAGTGTAATGTGAGGTATATCAGGTTCCACATGATCGATGGTGATAGGGGGCTCTCTAGTCTGCAGCACAGACTGCAGTTTCTGGAGCTGACAGTGAGACATCAGAATGGGGTGGTGCCTCCCTACTGCCTGGGTGAAGGATGGCTCCGACGGTGCAGAATATTCTGAAAGGGGAGAATGATCAGTGGGAGGTCGCTGTACATTGGTACCAATGACATAAGAGAAAAGGATGAAGTCCTGATGAGAGAATATAGCAAATTAGCCTGGAGAATAATAAACAGATTGTGGTGGGTAGTAATATCTGGATTACTCCCGGTGCCACATGCTAGTGAGAGTAGGAATAGCAGGGTAGAGCAGATGAATGCGTGGCCAAGGATCTGATACAGGGGAGAAAGATTCACATTTTTGGATCATTGGAATCTCTGCTGGGGGAGAGGTGACATGCATAAGAAGGAAGGATTACACCTGAATTGGAAGGTGTCTAATATCCAAGCAGGGAGATTTGCTAGTGCTACTCGGGAGGCATTAAACCAGTGAGGGCATGGGGGTAAACCTAAAGAGATAGTGAGAAAGGAGGTAACCCTGAGGCTGGTACAGTTGAGAAGTTAGACAGGCAAGGGCAAGGCACAGAATGAGGTCGGACTGACAAGGTACAATAGACAATCGGTGCAGGAATAGGCCATTCTGCCCTTTGAGCCAGCACCACCATTCATTATGATCATGGCTGACCGTCCACAATCAGTATCCTGTTCCTGTCTTATCTCCGTAACACTTGATTCCATTATCTTTAACAGCTCTATCCATCTCTTTCTTGAAAGTATCCAGAGACTTGGCCTCCACTGCCTTCTGGGGCAGTGCATTCCATGTGTCCACTTCTCTCTGGGTGAAGACGTTTCTCCTCAACTCTGTTCTAAATGGCCTCTCCCTTATTTTTAACCTGCATCCTCTGGTTCTGGACTCACCCATCCATGGAAACATGCTTCCTGCCTCCAGAGTGTCCAACCCTTTAATAATCTTGTAGGTCTCAATCAGATCCCCTCTCATTCTTCTAAACTCCAGTGTATACAAGCTCAGTCGCTCCAATCTTTCAACATATGATCATTCCGGGAATTGTCCTCGTGAACCTACCCAATACTCCCTCAATAGCCACAATGCTCTTCCTCAAATGTGGAGACCAAAACTGCACACAATACTCCAGGTGCGGTCTTACCAGGGCCCTGTACAGCTGCAGAAGGACCTCTTTGCTCCTATACTCAATTCCTCTTGTTATGAGGGCCAGCATGCAGTGAGCTTTCTTCACTACCTGCTGTACCTGCATGCTTGCTTTCATTGACTGATGTACAACACACCGAGATCTCGTTGTACTTCCCTTTACAAAACATGACTCCTTTTAGATAGTAATCTGCCTTCCTGTTCTTGCCTCCAAAGTGGATAACCACACATTTATTCACATTAAACTGCATCTGCTATGCATCCGCCCACTCACCTAGCCTGACCAAGTTAACCTGTATTCTCATAACATCCTCCTCACATTTCACCCTGCCACCCAGCTTTGTGTCATCAGCAAATTTGCTAATATTACTTTTAATGTGTTCATCTATTTTATCAATGTATATTGCGGTCCCAGGACCGAGGACACAGCTGCAGTCCCAGCACCGAACCTTGTGGTACCCCACTAGTCACTGCCTGCCATTCCGAAAGGAAGCGTTTATCGCTACACTTTGCTTCCTGTCAGCCAGCCAATTTTCAATCCAAGTCAGTATATTCCCCTTTGTAAATCCATGCTGACTCTGACGAATCCTATTACTGCTATCCAAATGAGCCATAATTTCATCTTTTGTAATTGACTCAGCGTCTTTCTCACCACTGACATCAGGCTAACCGGTCTATAATTCCTTGTTTTCTCTCTCCCACCTTTCTTGAAAAGTGGGACAACATTAGCCACCCTCCAATCTGACTCTACATCTCCTGATTCTGTATCTCCCCCTTCGCAAGGGACTGAACGTCATCCCTCACCAACAGGGCCATCCCACCCCCTCTGCCCATCAGTCTGTCCTTTTGATAGCACTGCACTGCATTTATTTCAATGCAAGAGGTTTTACAGGGAAAGCAGATGAGCTTAAGATATGGTTTTGAACATGGGACTGGGATATAGTGGGTATGACAGAAACGTGGCTTAGGTTGGACAGGCCAGGTAGCTTAATGTTCCAGGGAATAGATATGAGGAAGGGTAGAAAGGGGGATAAGAGAGAAGGTGGAATGGTGTTTTTGAGTAGGGATAACATTATTGTTGTGCTTAGGGAGGATATTCATGGGGGTTCGCCTGTTGAAATTACTTGGGTGGAACTGGGAAATAAGAACAGGACGATCACCTTATTGAGGTTGTCTGTGTGGGTTTCATCCAGGTGTTCTGGTTTCCTCCCACAGTCCAAAGGTGTGCAGGTTGGGTGGAGAATCCAGGCTGGATTGCCGTATTGTTCAGGGATGGGCAGGTGGGTGGATTGGCCATGGGAAATGTTCAGGGATGTGCAGGCTAGGTGGATTGGTCATGGGAAATGCAGCGTTACAGGGGTAAGATAGGAGGCTCTGAGGGTCAGTGTGGATGTGATGGGCCGAATGGCCTGCTTCCACACTTGGGATTCTTTGACGACAATTCTACTGGTTTTAAATAGTTGCAGAAAATAATAGATCAGATCTAAAAGTTGGTGTTCAAAATTGGACAAAGGTGAATTTTGATGGTACAAGGCAAGAACTTTCAATATTTCTTTGCAACCCCCAGGTAAAGGGACGGCTGGAAAGTGGGAACATAAGAACAGAAGGAATAGGAGCAGGAGTAGGCCATCTGGCCCCTCAAGCCTGCACTGCCATTCAATAAGATCAGGGCTGATCTTTTCATGGCCTCAGCTCCACTTTCCTGCTCTCTCACCATAACCCTTAATTCGATTCCTGTTTGCAAATCTACATTTTGCCTTAAAGACATTCAAGTTGATAACATCAACTGCTACACTCAGCAGGGAATTCCACAGATTCATAACCCTTTGGCTGAAGAAGTTCCTCCTCAACTCTGTCCTAAATCAGATACCCCCTTATTTTGACGCTGTGCTGTCTAGGCTGACCCGCCCCCCCAATGGAAATAACCTCCCTGCTTCTATCTTATCTATTCCCTTCTTAATTTTATTTTTTCCAATACAGCCTCCCATTCTTCTAAATTCCAACAAGTATAATCCCAGTCTATTCAGTCTCTCCACATACACCAATCCTCTCAACCCCTGACTCAAACTAGTGATCCTCCTCTGCACCCCCTCCAGTGTCAGTACATCCTTGTTGAAGTAAGGAGATCAAACCTGTACACAGTACTCCAGGTGTGGCCTCACCAGCACCCTGTACAACTGCAGCATAACCATCCCTCTAGCAAGGAAGGACAATAAACCCTTCACCATCTCTTTTAGTCCCCTGGGATGCATTCCATCACGGCCAGGAGACCCATGTTCTTTTGGGCTGTTATCTTTTCCAACACTACTTCTTTACTGAGAATGACTGTTTCCATGTCCTCATCTGCCATTGCCTCCATAGGCCTGTGAAAATGAGACAACAAGAGAACATGGACAGTATGTTCCTGTTAAAGCCAAGTCTGGTAGGTGTAGAGAATGCTGTGTGTCTAGAGAAATTGAGGGTCTGGTCAAAAAGATGAAGGAGGGATATGGCAGCTACGGACAGCTGGGTTTGAGTGAATCCCTCGGAGTATGGGGCAGTAGGAGTACACTCGAGGGAAAACAGGAGGGCAAAAAGGATACATGAGAGAGCTTTGGGGGGAAAGAGGTTTAAGGACAATCCAAAGAGATTCTACAAAACACTAAGGACAAAAGAGTAACCAGGCAGAGAATAGGGACCCTCAAAGATCAACAAGGCTGTCTGTGGAACCACAGAAGGTGGGAGAGATACTATCCAAGGATTTCATGTCAGCTTTTACTGAAAGAGGATATGGAAGCTAGAGAGTTTGGAGAAAAAAATAGTGATGATTTGACAACTGTCCATATTACAGAGGAGGTTGTACGGGATGTCTTATACATAAAGCTGAGTAAATCTGTGGGACCTGATCAGGTGTATCCCAAATCTTTGTGGGAAGTGATCGCCGGGCCCCTCGTTGAGAGATTTGTATCACCGATAGCCGGAGGTGAGGTGCTGCAAGACAGGAGCCATTATTTGAGAAAGGTGATGAGGAAAGGCCAGGGAACAATACACCGGTGAGCCTGAGGGTAGTGGCAGACAAGGTGTTGGAAGGAATTCTGAAGGACAGGTTTATATGTAATTGGAAAGGCAAGAAGTGATTAGGGATAGTCAGCATGGCTTTGTACATACATCACTAACTTGGACTTCAGAAAGACATTCAAAAAGCTCCACATAACAGACTGGTTAGCAAGTTAGACACCATGGGATGCAGAGAGAGCCAGCTGTTTGGATACAAATTGGCGGGAAGGTTGGGGACGGAGAGTAGTGCTTTTCGGACTGGAGGCCTGTGATGAGCAATATGGTGTAAGGATCAGTGCTGGGTCCACTGATTTTCATCATTTATATCAATGATTTGTGTGTGAATATATGAGGTATAGTTAGTAGGCTTACAGTAGACATCAAAATTGGAGGTGCACTGGACAGTAAAGAAGGTTACCTCAGAGTACAATGGGACTTCAATCAAATGGGCTGAGGATTGTCAGATCGAGTTTATTTCAGATAAATGTGAGGTGCTCCATTTTGGAAAAGCAAATGAGGGCAGGAATTATACACTTAATGGGAAGGTCCTGGGGGGTGTTGCTGAACAAAGAGATCTTTCAGTGCAGGTTCATAGTTCCTTGAAAGTGGAATCATAGGCAGGGTAGTGAACAAGGTGTTTGGTGTACTTGCCTTTACTGGTCAGTACATTGAGTAGTGGAGTTGGGATGTCATTCTGCGGCTGCACAGCACATTGATTCAGCCACTTCTGGAATTCTGCTTTCAGTCCTGGTCTCCCCGCTATCGGAATGATATTATGAAATTTGAAAGGGTTCGGAAAAGATCTGCAAAGATGTTGCTAGGGTTGAGGGTTTGAGCTATATAGATAGAGGGTGAATAGGCTGGAGCTGTTTTCCCTGGAGCATCGGATACATTTGTGAGGAGCATGGATAGGATGAAATCCCAGAGTCTTATTCCCAGGATATGTGAGTCCAAAGCTTGGGGGCACAGGCTTCAGGTGTGAGGGAAAAGATTTAAAAGGGATCTAAGGGGCAATGTTTCCAGCTGAACATAGTACGTGTGTGGAAGGAGCTGCCAGAGGAAGTGTGGAGGCAGGTACAAGTACCCAGTTATGCCTTTGAGATGTTGTATGTGATTAGCAAAAGTTTAGAAGGATACAGGCCAAGAGCTGGCATATGGGATGTGATTAATTTAGGATATCTGGTCGGCATGGACAAGTTGGATCGAAGGGTCTGTTTCTCTGCTGTACATCTTTATGGCACTACTAAAATTAAGATGGGTTTCTCTTTTATGGAGAGTTAGCAGAAGATCAACTAATTCTCCTTGGAGCTGAGAAGGTTAGGCAGGGATTTCGACCAGGAGCAGATTTGTTTCCAGGATATTTAATTTACAGAGAGACAGACGGAGAAATTATTAACGTCACAATTTTGAGTAATTACCTTCGGGTAAATGGCAAATAAAACAGGTTAAAAATGTGAAGATTATTGTACTCACTAAGTTCTGAGCATCTGGAACAGTTTGGACGCAGATTCAGTAGTTATTGAGAAAACAAATTTGGAATTTAACTTTTTTAAGGAAGGATTTGGAGGGCTACAGTCAAATGGGAGGTGAGTTGGGATAGACTGGCACCATCTCCAGAGGGGCCAGTACAGCTGAATAGCCCCAAACCCCTGTGCTCTGCGTTACTGCCCCATTCACTGTGAATGATGAAGCTCATCCCAGGGCAGAGTCCAAGAGACATACAGCATGGAATTAGACCCTTTGGTTGAACTGGTCCATGCCGACCAGATATCCCAACATTTGGCACATATCCCTCTACACCCTTCCTATTCACATGCCCATCCAGATGCCGAATGGTGTAACTGTACCAGCCTCCACCACTTCCCCAAACAGAAGATTCCATACAGGCACCCATCTCAGTGTGAAAAAAGTTGCCTCTTGGGTCCCTTTTAAATCTTTCCCCTCTCACCTTAAACCTACACCCTCTTGTTCTAGACTCCCCCACCCCAGGGAAAAGCCCTTGTCTATTTTTCCCATCCATACTCCTCATGATTTTAGAAAGCTCTATGAGGTCACCCCTCAGCATCCGATGCTCTTGGGAGGAGCCCACTCATGTCACAATGGGGCCCAGGTGATTGACAGCAGCTTCAGACCAATAGGAGAATTGGCGTGATCCTTCGGCCAATGGGAGTGAATTGGGGTGGGTCCAGCAGGCCAACACATGGCCATGAGCTGTGCAGGCGCAGTGTCACTGTGAGAGAGGTCCTCATGAGTGTGAAGGGAGTGGGAGAGACTGCAAAGTCTGGGGAAGAAATTGAGTTATTGTGGACTGGGAGGGTTTATAAACGCACAGTTTTAGGCTGCTAGACTTAAATTAGAAATTCCTGGTAAATTAGAACCAAAAGAACTGCGGATGCTGTAAATCTCACTCAACAGCCAAAAGATACTGGAAAAGCTCAGCAGGTCTGGCAGCATCTGTGAAGAGAAATCGGAGTTAACATTTTGGATCTGCTGACCCTTCCTCAGAACTGATGCTACTGAAAAAAAATGTTGGTATATATGCAAAAGATCGGGGTTAAGGAGTAAATGATAGGTGGTGATAGAGTCCAAAGAGATGGGAGCAGTTGGACAAAGGAGTGGATAACGATCTGGCTGGGGCAGGGTGAATAGCCGTTTATGGGGACTGTTAGTGGCTAACTATAGCTAATGTGTAATGGTAGGTTATGTACTAACAAGGCCTGGTGTGTGGGTTAAGAGGCTATGGCGCTAGGACATTGGAGAGTTCAGGACCTAAATTATTGATTTTGATACTGGGGCTAGAGGGGTGCAGGGTCCCCAAGTAGAAGATAAGGTGTTGTTCTTCCAACTTGCGTTAACATGTGGCGCTGGAAAAGCACAGCAGGTCAGGCAGCATCCCAGGAGAAGGATAATCGACGTTTTGGGCATATTCCATTCATCAGGAATGCCGGGATTGGGAGTGGGGTGGGAAGTAAGAGGGCTGAGAGATAAATAAGAGGGATGTGTGGTGTTGGTGGGAAGTGGGCTAGGAAGGCAATGGGTAGATGTAGTTAGAGGGTAATGGAGATAGGGTGGAGTGGATAATTGGAAAGGAAAGTGGACAGGTGGGACAGTTTAAGGGCGTGGTGTCGAGTTGGAGGGTTGGATCTGGGATAAGGCAGGGGAGGGGAGATGAGGAAACCTTGATTCTGTGGTTAAAGGGTCCCAATTTCTTCCTCCAGGCGTCGGGTAGCTGGGATTTGGTGGTGGAGGTGGCCCATGACTTGCATGTCCTTGGAGGAGTGGGTAGGGAAGTTGAAGTGGTCAGCCACAGGATGGTGGGGTTGGTTGGTGCATGTGTCCCAGAAATGCTCCCTGAAACATTCCGCAAGTTGGTGTCCCAGGAGACAACATCGAAAGCAAAGGCCATAATAGGTGAGGTGTTTGGATGTGCAGGAAAATCTCTGCTGGATGGGGAATGGTCCGTTGGAGGTGAGGGGGAGGTGTGGGCACAGGTTTTGCACCTCTTGTATTGACAAGTGAAGGTGCTGTGAGTGGAAGGTGGGTTGTTGGGGAGCATGGCTCTGACTAGGATTCACAGGGAATGGTCTCTGTGGAATGCTGAAAGGAATGGAGAGGGAAATATATCTCCGGTGGGATCTGATTGTAGGTGGTGAAAATGGCGGAGGATGATGCGTTGTATCTGGGTGGAAGGTGAGGACTGGGGGGTTCTATCCTTGTTGCAGTTGGAGAGGTGTGGTTCAATGGCAGAGGTGCGGGAAGTGGTGGAGATACACTGGAGGGTATTGTTGACCACGTAGGAGGGGAAATTGCAGTCCTTGAAATATGGTGTGTTTTGGAATGTTCTGGAATGTTCTGCCAGCTTGCATCAAGCTTCACTGGAACACTGCAGTAAGCATGAGACAGAGATGTTGGCCAGGGAACAGGTTCGTGTGTTAAAGTAGCAGGCAGCTGGAAGCTCAGGGTCTGTTTTGCAGCAGAACGTAGATCATCAACTGCCATTTCCAGCACCTCCACTGAGCTGCTGCCAGACACAGGTTCCTGTCCCCTCCATTCACAGCTATTCACCCTCCCAGCAGATTGTTATCTACTCCTTTCTTTCCAAATGTTATTTTTTCTTTTGGGCTCTGTCCCCACCTATTATTTACTCTTTACCCCCTATCTCCTGCAGTCCAAAGATGTGCAGTATGGTGAATTGGCCAAGCTAAATTTCCCGTAGTGTTCAGGGATGTATAGGTTAGGTACATTAGTCAGGGTAAATGTAAAATAATAGGGTCGGGGAATGGGTTTGGTTGAGAAACTCTTCAGAGGGTGAGTGTGGACTTGTTGGGCCGAATGGCCTGTTTCCACACTGTAGGGATTCTAATTTTCCCAGCTGCAGTCAGTTCTGAGTGAGGGTCACTGGACCTAGAATGACCCTTAGTGTGTGCAGAAGGAGGAAAGGGGAGTTGGATCAGTTTAGACTGGAAGGGTTTAATTACACTCTGTACAGGTAGTTAGGCCTGAATTAGAAACTCTTGGTCCCACGTTTACAGCAAATGGGAAAACGGCTGTGGGCCTCAGGCGGTGATGGGTTCTGGGTTATGGCCACCATCTTTATTGGGGACAAGGTACAGCGAGGCGCATGGGCATATCCTCTTCCTGGGTGGGGTCGGGGTGATTTGAAGAGGAGCATTTACACATCAAACACATACCAAGAGAAGTATTTGTCTTTACTGTTCAGCCTGCACTGACTGTGAGTTTTATTTTGTGAATTCATTTTATAGGATTTTATTTAATAATTGAGACAGGGATCTCAAAATCAACTTTCTATCGTCAGCAGGGTCATCAGGATCGGAATACCATTGACATTTAACTGGGGAAGGAGAAAGGTGTGTCTGTTCTGTCTGTGGGAAAGTATCTCTTTTTTTCAAGCAAAAAGCAGAAAGATGTTCCAAGGGATCACCCTTTGGGTTTGTGCTCAATTCTGGGCCCTGAGAGGGAACGCAGATTTGTCCAAATTACACCTCGTCTCTACATAGGAACTGTCAGATTTAGACCCAATCACCCACTTTCTGATGTTAACCTGTAAACTCCTCATTTTCAATTCCCTGCAAGCTTCTGATTAAAATTCCTTATGGACTCAAATTCCAGCACCATTTCGGGTGGAATGTTCCAGGTTTTGACAACTGTCTGTTCATTCAGAAACTGCTGAGGTCCGTATTGACTCTGGGGTTACAAAGGGCTGAATTGAAAGATGAGATGCAGTTCTTCAGCTCCCATTGAGATGCATTGGAACAGTACAGGAGGCTGAGGGCAGTGTAGGTGTGAGCAGACAATGAAAATGACAGGGCTGCACCGTGAGGGCTGCTTGGTTCAATGAGAGTGTTTTGGAGTTGGGTGTAAATAGAGCGAGGGGAGACAGGGAGAAGGTGAACCACAGCTTCAGTTTTAGTCCAGGCCATTCAGCAATTCACATGTTCCCAAAGGGAACAGCCAAGTTGTAAGCGATACCTGCTGAGTGTTTTTTTAAAACAGTTTTTAAAGTGTAAAATGTCAGCTTAAGTAAAGATCGGGGCTTTTGATGATAATGGAAATGTTGGAAGAGAAGGAAGGTTTTTGCTCATTTAAATTCTCCTAATGGGAGTAACTAGCTGAAACTAGAGACACATTGTTACAGGAGCCCTCAGACCCGTGGGGCGCTCCTCTTGTACAATGTGGGAAATAAGGGACACTTCCAGTGTCCCTGACGGCTGTGTGTGCAGGAAGGGTGTCCATCTGCAGCTACTGGGAAACTGCTTTTCAGACCTGGAGCTGAGAGTGGACTCACTGTGGAGCAATACTGAGAATGCTATGGACGGCACGTTTAGTGAGTTAGTCACACTGCAGGTGAGGGTTACACAGGCAGAAAGGGAATGGGTGACCATCATATCAAGCAAAAGGCTCAGGAAGGGAGTGCAGGACTCCCCATGATCATTTCGCTTCTCATACAGATATTGTGCACCGCTTGGGATTCTATAAGGGAGGGAACAGGTGGGGTTGCCTCTCAGGGGAAATCAGCAACAGCCAGGTTCATGACCCCACAGAGAGCTCCGCTGCACAGAACAGGAGGAAGGAGAATGGCAGAGCTATAGTGACAGGGGATCCAGTAGTCAGGGTCAGAGACAGGCGCGTCTGTGGCCACTGACAAGAATCCAGGACAGTGGAATTGAACCCAGGTCCATTTATTGATAAAGTGCACAGACTAATAAAGGTCAACGTCCCAAATGCAACCTTCAGCACTTGGTCACCCTAAAGCTCTATTTTCCAGGGTCTGTGCACTTACTCTGAGCCCTTCAGAGGGATTGAAGGGGATGGGGAGAAAACAGGAACAGGATTGTGTTGTAGATCTACAAGCTAACCGTCACCCTCCCCTCTCAGTCTCCCCCCTCTGTCTCCCACCCCCCATCGTACCTCCTCCCCACCGCAGGGAAAAGACCTTGTGTATTTACCCTATCCATGCCCCTACTGATTTTATAAACCTCTATAAGGTCACCCATCAGCCTCTGACGCTCCAGGGAAAACGGTGTATTCATCCTCTCCCTATAGCTCAAATCCTCCAACCCTGGCAACATGCTTGTAATACTTTTCTGACCCCTTTCATGTTTCACAATATTGTTTTGAGAGGAAGGAGACCCGAATTGCACGCAATATTCCAAGCATGACCTAACCAATGTCTGTATAGCCGCAACATGACCTCCCAACTCCTATACTCAGTGCTCTGACCAATAAAGGAAAGCATATTAAACACCTTCTTCACTATCCTATCTACCTACGATTCTGCTTTCAATGAGCTGTGAACCTGCACTCCAAGGTCTCTTTGTTCAGCAGCGCTCCCGAGGACCTTACCATTAAGTGTATACATCCTGCTAATATTTGCTTTTCCAAAATGTAGCACCTCACATTTATCTGAATTAAACTCCATTTGCCAATCCTCAACCATCTGACCAAGATCCCGTTGTAATCTGAGATAATCTTATTCACTGTCCACTACACCTCCAATTTTGATGTCATCTTACTAACAATACTTTCTATATTCACTTCCAAATCATTTATATAAATTATGAAAATTAGTGGATCCAGCACCGATCCTTTGTGACACCCCACTGGTCACAGGTCTCCAATCTGAAAAGTAACCTTCTGGCACCACCCTCTGTCTTCTACCTCTGAGCCAGTTTTGTATCCAAACGGCTCGTTCTCTCTCTGTATTCCGTGAGATCTAACCTTGCTAACTAATCTCCCATGGGGAACCTTCTTGAACGCCTTACTGAAGACCATGTAGATGATTTCCACCCTTTTGCCCTGACTTAAGTTCATGAGACGTGATTTCTCACACACAAAGCTGTTAATAGTATACAGGACTTAACTCTGTACATTGGAGTCTGCGTCACCCAGTTATGGGTGTTCATATTCTGGATAAAGTTCACGTACACCAGCTTTGTGTTAGTGACTGTGTATCGAGTCTTATTAATATCACCAACACAGTGAGTTCCTTTTCAAAGGCAGTCCCTATATCCCTAACCCTGCTCCCATCTGCTCTGTCTCCTCCATCCCCACCAGAGACAGTAAGTGGTAGGAGCTCATGGAGTTTCCATGTGAGTGAGACGGAGAACATCTTCCCTTCTTTCCTCTAGTCCACCAAGAAATGGTGGTAGTGTCCTTACCTCTGGACCAGGAGGATCAGGTTCAAAGTTGAGTGACAGCATCTTTGAAGTGGCTGATTGGAAAACCTGCCAAAGCCACCAGGCCATACTGTCTCCCAGCTGTCCCTGCCTGAGCCTCTAAACAAAACCTTCCTGTAGTTTCTCTCCTGTTAGACTCTCCCATTGCTCAGTTTGTCCAGGATCCCCTCCTGCTGCTGCACTGCTCATGTCCCTCACTGACCTGTCCATCCCCCAGTGTCCTCCACATTCATTCATTGTTTACAATCCCATTGTCCCAGTCCTCCAGCCCCGCCCCCTCCACCCTATTGGGCAGTGGCTGCTGTCAATCACTCAGGCTCCTGTGTGATCTGGAGCATGCTCTGCAGGAGGGGAGACTAGTGCATGGGTGCATGGGCGCAGTGCTGGGCAATTGTTGGTGTATGTGCAAGGGGGGTCAGTGCCAGGGAGAGCGGCTGTGGGTGTGTGGGATTGATCTTTCATTGGCAGCTCACTCCCTTCCTCCCTCTGGGAACAGGACCCAGGGGAATGGCCCCTCCCCTGGTATCGGGACAAGTGGTCGGCGTATCAGTGGGGGAGTATTTTGCAGAAAGTTATCAGAACTCGGGTGAAGATTCAGGGATGTTACGGAGAGGAACATTCATTTTAGTTCATTTTTATTCAACCAGATATGATTTGGCCAGTGTGTGCAGGATGGTTCTCATCAGAGGATCGGAGTAGGGGAATAAATAAGAGGTTCCAGATTGGGGGGGAAAAAGTCAGTCCGTTCTGTCCCAGAAGGAAGCCCTGGGAGGTGTGGGGAGGATTCACCAACACCCAGGAGGCTCCGAGTCAGACTCATTGATTTGATTAGATTAGATTTCCTACAGTGTGGAAACAGGCCCTTCGGCCCAAACAGTCTACACCGACCCTCGGGTTACCCACCCAGACCCATTTCCCTCTGATTAATGCATCTAATATTATGGGCAATTTAGCCTGGCCGATTCACCTGACCTGCGCATCTTTGGATTGCTGGAATCGAACCTGTGACCCTAGTGCTGTGGGGCTGCCGTGCCGTCGTGCCACCCCTTTTTTTGGTTGTTAGTCTGTAGGCAGGAGCTAGGAAGCTGAATTCAAAGAGAGGAGAGTGTTAGAACTAGGTGTGGAGGGAAGGAGTGAGGAGATTATTTTGGATTTCAGTTCACAGAAGAGAGAAATTGTGAGACTGAGATTTAAAGCTTTGGGGGAACAAAGAAACTGCAATTTAATACTATAATTGTCTTATGAATTTCCATCCTGTGTTAACGGTGGTGACTTGTTTTCTCTGTTGTAGAGAACTGAAAGGGAAGATTTGCAGATGAGAAATTTAAATTGAACTTCATTTTCAGTTTTGATAGTTACTTGATCCGTGCCGATCTGAATATCATTGGCCTTTTTCATGTGGAAGGGAAGGTGTGTATTCTGTCCGTGGGTGAATATTTCAAATGTCAGTGTGACTGGGAAAATTACTGAGGTACAGCCAAGTCCATGTTAGCGTGGTGACTGTGGAGAGAGGATCAATCTAAACATCAGGTCATAGGCAGAGAACAAAGGGAACTAACACCTTCAACATATTGTCTCACTATAAACCATTGTTAGCAGCTAACCTGAGAATGCAACTTTAAAAAGAAGGGTTTTGTGATTTACACATGAAAGAAGTCAAACTATCACTGTATTCTCACAGATGAAAGGCTTAACAGACAATTAATTTTTCAATGTATAATTTCAGTTACATCACACTGCAAATTTTTGCTATAAACTCTGTGTTATGATCGAGCCCTCCACAATCACCTGATGAAGGAGCGTCGCTCCAAAAGCTAGTGTGCTTCCAATTAAACCTGTTGGACTACAGCCTGGTGTTGTGTGATTTTTAACTTTGTACACCCCAGTCCAACACCAGCATCTCCAAATCATGACTCCTTTGGGGAGGGTGGTGAGTTTTGGATTCAGCTTTCCAGTGATTACCATAAGAAGATGAGCACTGGGTACAGGAGAGGCAATGCAGCCCTTCGAACCAGCCCCACCATTTAATACGGTGATGATTGAGCTCACCTCGGTCTCAGCTGGGTTTTCCTGCCTGCTCTCTCTCACCCTTCATCTCATTGCAAATTCAACATCTGTATCTCTTCATTAAATCTGCTCATTGTCCTGGCATCCACTGCATTTTGAATAGGGAATTCCACAGATTCACAGCACATTGAGATAGGTACATTCTTCTTCATGAAATTAGAATAGAATCCCTACAGTGCAGAAACAGGGTATTCGTCCATGGAGTCCACACCAACCCTATAATGAGCATCCCATTCAGACTCACCCATTCCCTGTATTTCCCATGGTTAATGGCTTAACCTGCACAGGCATGGACGCTGTGGGCAATTTAGCATATCCAATCCTCCTAACCTGCACATCTTTGGACTGTGGGATGAAACGGGAGCACCCAGAGGAAACCCGCTCAGACACGGGGAGAACGTGTAAACTCCACACAGTCACCTAAGGCTAAAATCAAATCCAGGTCCCTGACACTGTGAGTCAGCAGTGCTAACCATTGAGCCACCTCTGCTTAAAATCTGCTCCTCCTATTCACTTCCCACGCCCCAGTTGGCTGAATCTATATTCCTTACATCAGAAAATCAGGTTGTGGAAGCAGGTGTCTCAGTAAAACCCAGTGACAGCCCATATGTCCTGTGTGTCTGAATGGGGATCCTATACACAACACCCTCCAGTCCACATTTTTCATACACTTTCCAGAGACAGGGCTCCAGTGGCTTCTTGGGGACTACAACACCCACAATCCCTGTGGCAGGGACCACACGTGTGTGGGGAAACCCCGCACTGTACATGTACAGAATGTGGGCGGGTTTTGGAGCATGTGCTTTAGGTAAGTATACTTTGCAGAAAGTATTTCACACTGTGATTGGCTGGGCTGAAGGGATGCATCTGCTTCTGGTATTGATCTGTTAGGGGGTCACCACACCCATGTAGGACCACTCTCCATCCCCAATTCATTGTAATGCTGGGAATCAACAAATGGGAAACAAAGAAGGATCTGACCCATTCTCCCAGACTGAAGGTTCCTCTTCTGTCCAGGATCTGCCACCTCCCTTTCTGTTTCCTTTTGTTTCATTCTGCTGTTACATTATTGACTTGCAGCAACTGAAGGGAAAGGAAGTGAACCCAGAAAGGGTGCAGAGTCTAACCAGGGACGGGAAGTGGTGGCATGGATCTGTTTATCAGTAACTCCATGAGAATGGGGAGGGTGTACGTTAGAGGGTAACAGAGTCAGAATGGTGGGAGGGAGTAAGTGGGCTGGAGGGTAACAGCTTCGGGGAAGAAAGGGGAAAAAGATATTCCAAAGAAGCTAGAATTGTCTGCTCTGAATTTCTAATCTGTACATATTCCTTTATACAGGGTGCTAGATGGTGAAGATTTGCAGACTGAAATCTCAAAATCATGTGCAGATTGTGATTATGTTAACCAGCATTTGAAGAACCAAAGATAGAGAATCACTCGGCCAAAATCCTGCAACACTCCCACACAGCATTGTTGGTCTATCTGCACCAAATGGACTGTGAATGGTTCAAGACAGCAGCTCACTCCCATCTTCTCAAGGGTAACTAGAGATGGGGAATAAATGCTGGCTGAGCCAGTGATGCCCATATCCTGGAAATGGTTTCTATCTCTAGTTGCTGAACCCCAGTTGATGTTACTGCAGGATGATGAGGGACGCTGAGTGCATCCTCCAGGAGGCAGCACCATCACATTACCCCTGCCTACACCCACACAGTAACACCGCAACGTCACTGGAACAAAAGGCAGTGAAGCCAAAGGAGGACTTAGATATAGTTCTTCGAGGTAAAGTCATGAAAGGGGATTGGAACACAGCAGGAACAGGAGACTGAGCTGGATGGTCAGCTGTTTCCCATTGAATGGTGGAGCAGGATTGAAAGGCTGAATGGTCTCCTCCTGCTGCTATCTCCCAGGTATGTATATAGCCATGGAGCCCGGGTAGGAAGGAGTGGGCAGGGATTCTCCAGGAGATTGCACTTCCACAACAGGTTTCAGTGAGGGAAGGTTTGATGGATTTTATTTAACATTTATCTTTAACACAAAGTTTGTAAATTTTGGTTTTAAAATGTTGTAAAAGTTTTTTGCAAAGCAAATAAAATTAAAGAAAATAAATTAAACTGTCTGAATATAACAGTTTTAAAACTCTCAACCACTGTAAAACAAAATCCCTTTTGTCACGGACACCATCACTTTCCAGTTACTCAAGCTCCAGGGAAATATTCCCTCCCTGTCTGAACCTTTGGTTTGATGTAATTGCTTTTCAGGTCTCCTCCTGTGAGCTGCGAAGCGTTCTTTTTCCCCATTTCCCTGACACAGAAATGTTATCACAGCAACCTTCCCACCATCAAAATCATCATTATGCCATTTTGCTTTTGGTTAACATATAATCACCAGCAGTGCAAAAGTGAGGACTGCAGATGCTGGAAACCAGAGCCGAGATTAGAGTGGTGCTGGAAAAGGGCTTTTGCCAAAACGTTGATTTTCCGGCTCCCCGGATCCTGCCTGACCTGCTGTGCTTTTCCAGCACCACTCTAATCTAGACATATCATCACCAACAGTAAACCATTTGTGTAACCAATTGAATATTTCCAAAGAAAGCCCATTACGGGCCAAGCAAACCATTACAAGTGACAGAGTGAGAAGGGACTAAATCAAAGTAGAGTTGTGGGGAGGGGGCAGCAGTGGGGATAAAGCACTGTATCCCCTGCGGTGCCCACCTCTATCTAAAGGCATCGAGAGAATTGATACACACCACATGGTCCTTCTCCAAGGACACCCGGCTGTGTAGCCTTTATCCTCAATCATAGAATAGAGTCCCTACAGTGTGGAAGTAGAGCACTGGCCCATCAAATCGCGCCGACCATCCAAAGAACATCACACCCAGAGCACGCTATCACTGTAACACTGCATGGCCCATGGCTGATCCACCTAGTCTGCACAATCCTGGATACTGTGGACAATTTAGCATGACTGATCCACCTGCACATCTTTGGACTGTGGGAGGAAACCAGAGCACCTGGAGGGGACCCACACTATCATGGGGAGAATGTGGGGACTCCACACAGGCCGTTGACCAAGGCTGGACTCCAACCTTGCACCTGATGCTGTGAAGCAGCAGTGCTACAATCACAATTTAAATCAAAACAGATGATCCTTGCGCATTGTCACATTACTGTTTTTGGAGACTTACTGCCCAGAGAGACAGCCTGAGGTTCAGAAAGTGGCAATGTAAGATCAGTCAACTCCAGCCCAGTTAATGTGGTTAACAACAACATCAATACTCCAACAGTGTCATCATGTACAAGGTCAGAGAAACTGATCCATCAGCCTGAAACTGACTGACCATGTGGCTGTCAGTGACTCCAACACAAGTGAATGGAAACATTGCTCAGAGCCTGTTTCTGTAACATTCAACTCAACCAGGAAATAAAAAACATGAATAATTAGCTGAAAACAAGGCAACTGCTCTGTTAAGAGTCAAAATCATTCAATGTTCAGTTATTGGACATTATTGACTCTCAGAATATTCTAACCTGCAGAATCACAGTAAAAGGGGAAAGTAAACAACATTCTTGGCAAAGACTTAATGAACCAACTGCTTGTATAAAACAGCTCAGAACAAAGGGGCTGAATCCTCCACAAACTGACAAACACAGATACCATCAGATTTATAGATAAAGATTGGAATTCTTTGGAAAAACACTTCCCTGCTTATGGTTTGCAGTAGAAACCATTCTCAGTGATCTGCCACTTATTTCCTTTGAAAAGAGTCTCTGTTTCTCCTCAGAAAAGCAGGTGTGTCGCGCACTTACAGACTGACTTACAGACAAAGGAAACCTGATCTGAGACTCGCAGGTTAATGAAGCTATTAGTGACAGCCCATTGCACACAACAAGAGCTTAGACCACAACAGATTCTAGTGAAACCAACAATGCAATGAAAAAGGTGAATTAGTCTTTATAATCATGCAGCCTCTCTCAATCAAATAATCCTAGTCAACTTCTAAACATTTTAAAACTATTAATATCAATATATACATATTTATTTACTTTCCTAATTGCCTGCAAAAAATATATCTGATTATTCTCTTCAAAATATATGTTAAATGGTCAATTCATAATCACAATTTATTTCCAATTATTCTTAGTATAAAACAACTTGCAAACTAAAATAGTTTTCATGGTAATAATGACAATGGAAACTTTGTTATGTAGTTTACCCATATGTCCAAATATTGTTTTGGTTCATTATTGTAGTGAAGCTAAAATTAAAGTCTATTTATTTTCTCTGATATCCTTCCATTACTTTATTCCCTAATAACAATGCCCATGGTGTAATGGGTGACAAGCATTAAATAAAATTGAATTTTCATTGCAAGAACTTGTGCAAATAATCACATATTATTCAGTTCATTCATTGTCGTTGATTATCATCATTTTCACCATATGATCACGTTAAATTCACTTAAATAATCACAGTAGAATTTTCACTTCTATAGATATGTCAAGTGAATGTCAAATTACTCATATTTCAAGTCAAACCAAATTTACATTTTGTTCTGTTTTATTCCAGGAATGACAGGATGTGTTACGTTATTATGGGAAACAGGAACAAGTGTAGGTGGTGCCTCTCAGACGCGAGACCTGAAAGCCAAAGAGCCAGGTGGTAGTTACAGTGGGGGAGGTACCGAGTCTCCCACTATCCTCAGAAGGCAGTGAGGATGGTGACACTGACTGGGACGGGTTAGATGACAAAGCGCCCACGTATGGACAGAGAGAGGACAATAGGTGGGTTGACCCACCGCCCTGTAAGGCCCAGAAGGCCGTGTCTGTGGCACCGCTCGGCATCAAAGCTCAAACTTGGACAGACGGGAGGGGGGCAAGAAAGGGAACTGACAGAAACCAAACTGAACCGTTTATCCAGCTGAACGACAGATGTTGGTGAATGACCACCCAGCCTGATAGAGAAATGGTAATAATGGGCCTTATTGGGTGAATACAGATAAATTAGTTGAGATACAGTCTCACCGATGATGGTGTCAGGCCAAGATGCCACGATGTGTACAGCAGAACATGTCTCTGCAATGAGAGGGTGAGGGTGTGAGCTGCTTCCCTCCCAGTGCACAGCCGATCAGTGGCTCCAGGCATTTACAGATATTACAGGGACACACTGGGGAGGGGTCAGGCTGAATGGGCTAAAATAACCTTGGTGACTCAGGGACCCAAGGGTAATATCGAGGATCATACAGAGAGGAAACCTAAGGTGTGTAAGGACCACTGGGGATTACCAACCCCCAACCTGTGATGATGAAATAGGTTGATGTGTTTAAAGATAACATGGGACCATATTTAACTGTAATTATAAACATGGGACTCCCAGTGGGAGATAATTCTAACCACCTTCTGAATTGGGCCATGAGAGCTGAGGCAAACTCAGAAACACAGGGGAATAGCTGCAGTACAGGGAGGGTAACCAGACCCACAATGTTACAAGGGAAGCAGGAAAGGGTACATAGCCAAGGAACGGAGGCAGAGAGAGGGAGGTAGATGTTCACATTGTGTGTGCACCTGTGTTCATGTAGGCACATGAATATTCATTGATGCTGTGCTTGGGAACCAGCAGAACATAATATTGATACAGGAGCATCTATATCAGTTACCGATACAGATTTGCCCCTCACTCCTCAATTACTAAAATGAGAGCAGTTGGAGAGGGAATCGAGGAAGCTGGATGAAATAAACCTGTCCCGATGCAGATCATGGATACGGCAAAATATATTCAGATATGGGAGTGTGAAACTGAGGAAAGGACCATTCTGGGAGTTGCCATTTTAGAACCGTTCCGAACAACTATTGATGTAGAGACACAAACTGTAATATGGGAACAACCTGGCCAGGCCCGGGACAGGAAGCAAAGGAGAGGCGACATCTCCAGAGTAGTTACCTTGCAGGGAGACTGGAGCAGTCAGAGAATCTGGAGAGTTATAGCAGGGCGGGTAACTCAAACAGGAATGTGGATTGTTATCTGTAGATCCTGTAAAGATCGAGGGTCCTCTCACTCCCCACACAAACAGGATCCCATTAAAGCTGGGGCTGAGGAGGCAGTCATTGTGACAGTAACAAATTGAGAGAAGCAGGGAATAGTCAGACTAACAGTATCCCAGACTAACTCACAGAAACCGAAAGGGTCATCCCACCTCACTATTGATTATACCTCCCTCAGTAAATCCGCCACTAAACAGTATCCTACAGTAGCGAACCACACCACTTCAGTTAATGGATTAAAATTGCAACAGGATACAGTCTCAGCCCTTGATATTGTGAATGGGTTCCTGTGGACCTGGAACAGCAGAATAAGCTGGTATTTACTGTCTGAGGAAAGCAGTAGACCTGGATCCAATTACCTCAGGGATCCCATAATATTCCAGTATATCCCACCGATACATGGCTGATGGAGTTCGTCAATTTAATCTTACCAGCACCTCATTACCTCAGTTGGAGAGAAAGAACATATCCAGATATCACACAGAGTATTGTGTTGGATCAGGCAGGCCGAGCTTAAAATTAACCCACAGAGCGTGGGAAGGTAGGGGGAGACGTACCTGGGACATCACATCAGGGCGATCAAATCAGGAAGGAAGGAGGACAATCCCAGTGTAACGAAAGATCATGATTTCAAAACTATACACCCACACACCGTGAAGGAGATAAGGCAAACTTTAGGATTGTTCAATTATTGGAGGACTTTTGTCGAGAATTACCCAGAAATGGCAGAACCATCACGAGCCCTGACAGAAGCACTGACATTAGCCAGGGGTCAGGGAGTCAGCACATACACAGACAGACAGCATGCCTTTGGTATAGTTCATGACCAATTGATAGCCTGGGCTTGGTGGGGCACATAGAGCATGAAGGACAGATCAGAGAGTTTGTGGAAGCAGCTAACTTTCCCAGTGAAGCAGCAATAATGAAGATTATAGCTCACAGGAAAGTAGAAACCCCACACTAACAGGGCAGTGAGTATGTGGGGAAGGCGGGTGAATAGACAATAGATGCAGGAGTAGGCAGTTCTGCCCTTCAAGACAGCACCACCGTTCATTATGATGATGGCTGATCATCCTCAATCAGTATCCTGTTCCTGTCTTATCCCTATAACCCTTGATTCCACGATGCTTAATAGCTCTATGCAACTCTTTCTTGAAAGTATCCAGAGACTTGGCCCCCACAGCCTTCTGGGGCAGAGCATTCCATCCCACTACTCTCTGGGTGAAGTAGTATCTCCTCAATCTGTTCGAAGTGGCCTACCCCTTATTTTTAAACTGTGCCCACTAGTTCGGGACTCACCCATCAGCGGAAACATGCTTCCAGCCTCCAGAATGTCGAATCCTTTAATAATCTTGTATGTAAAATACTGACTGAAACAGTGAAGACATTCGAGGAGATGGCAATGGGCATAGCTACAGAAGTGAGAGAGGAAGGTTGAAAGATATTCCCAGAAACAGTCCCACAACAGGAGAAACAGGAATGGGAAAAGGGTGGGGCAATAATAGGACAAGACAGAGTCTGGATGATCCAGCAGTGCCACCACACTGTATAAGACAAACATTATTAAAAACATATCATGGGCTGAACCATATGGGGCAGGATACAATGCAATAGCAGATGATCCACGACAATCCTTGCCTAGAACAGGGAGAAATACAGCAAGGTTTTGTCGAAGGGGTGCAGTGTGTTCACAGTGTGAGCCAGGGAAAGCAATCAGGATAAAATGGAGGCAGCAGCAGGGGCCCATGGGAACAATTACAGATGGATTTGACACACACACCCATCCCAGTCCCAGGGAAGGAAGTCCTACTGGGTTTTAATAAATAGGTTTACTCATTGGGTGGAAGCATTCCCCTGCAGATTATGACCAAGGGACAAATGTTACAGGGAACATAGCTAAAGAGCTATGTGCCCTGTTTGGTACTGAACAGAATACCCATTCCTCCATACCACCCCCAGAGCTCTGGGACACTAGAAGGAATGACGCAGACACTGACAGCTAGTCTGACTAAGGCTCTCTCAGAGACAGGACAGCGATGGGTTAGAGTACTCCACACCAGCCTAATGAAACTGAGGACAACCCCAGCAAAGGGTATGGGGCTGTCCCCCTTTGAATTAGTGACTGGATGGACTATGCAGATGCCACAGGGTGTGGTAGTGGGAGGGCCGGAGATGTGTGGTAGTGGGACAGCCGGAGATGTTTGGTAGTGGGACAGCCGGAGATGTTTGGTAGTGGGAGGGCTGGAGATGTGTGGTAGTGGGAGGGCTGGAGATGTGTAATGACAAGGATAGGGTTAAACCATTTGTGAAAGAACTGGCAAAGCAGCTGCATGGGCTGAGAGAATCAGAGACTGTGAAAGGGAACACGGAAATATCCGAGCTGACATTCCAAACCCTGGAGTTCAGGTCAGGGGGAAAATATTACTGGAACGTATGAAATAAACACATCAAAATGCTGGAGTTATCTGGGGGAGCCAGAGAGAGACCTCTCCCATCATGCATTAGTAAGGAGCTCTGAATAAACGTTGGTCATGCTGCTCATCACAGAACTCAAGGCTCCTCTTTGATATTTCTCCCAGCAACAGTTGTGCAGGGGCATGTTGCCGGCTGGAGGTCTATGGCTAGTGCTGTTCCACAAGGATCAGACCTGGGCCATCTGTTGTTTGTAATGTATGTAAATGAAAAGTTTGGAAATGTAAAAGATTTAATGAGCAAGTTTGTAGATGGCACAAACTGTTGAAGTTGTGAATCGTGAAGAATGATGTCAAAGGATACAGCAAGAAAGAGATGAGTCAGAAAGTTTTGTGGAGAAATTGCAGATATATTTTAATTCAGACAAGTGTGAGGTGATGCGTTTTGGAAGACACATAGCAAGAGGAATGTATACAATAAACGGAAGGGCCCTGAGCAGCACTGATAAACAGATGGATCTTCAGTTGCAAGCTGAAAGATCCCTGAAAGTGGTGAAGGAGGTGAATGGCAGGCTTGCCTCCTTCTGTCAGGGAAGTGAATATAAACCTAGAATCAGGCCACCTTTGGGGTATTGTGTGCCGTTTTGATCACCTTATTATAGGTAGAATGTGAAGGGTTTTGGGAAGGTGGAAACAGGTTTACCAGGATGTTGCCTGGATTGGGATAGGTTGGAAAATCTTGGATTGTTGTCTTTGGAAAATCAATGGCTGTGGGGTGACCCAACTGGCACAGACAGAGTTTGTAGACCATGGTTTACTCCAGAAATTGAATCTCTTGTTAAGAAGAAGAAAGAGGCTTATGTGTTGATGAGGCAAAATGGTACAGATGAAGCAATAGAGAGTTACAGATCAGCTAGGAAGGATTTAAAGAGAGAGTTTAAAAAAAAAAAGGGAGGACAAGAGCAGTCTTTAGCAAACAGAATAAAGGATAACCCTGAAATTTTCCATAGGTATGTGAAGAATAAAAGGATGATTAGGGTAGGAATAGGGCTAATCAAAGACAGAAGTGGGAAGTTGAGTGTGGACCGTGCAGAGATCGGAGAAGTGCTAAATGAACATTTCTCAATGGTGTTTACACAGGAAAAGGGGAATATTGTAGAGGACAAAACTTGGTACGAGATATTAGACTAGAAAGGATTGAGGTTAGTTACACACAGGTGTTATCAATACTAGAAGGAGTGAAAGTAGACAAGTCCCCATGGGGTTTATCCGAGGATTTTCTGGGAAGCTATGGAAGAGCTAGCAGAGCCTTTGGCTTTGATATTTGAGTCATCATTGTCAATGGGTTTAGTACCCGAGGACTGGAGGATTGCAAATGTTGTGCCCTTTTTCAAGAAGGGCAGCAGACATGACCCAGGTAATTATAGACCAGTGAGCCTTCCTTCCATTGTAGGAAAGGTTTTGGAAAGGATTATAAGAGATAACAGTTATAATCATCTAACAAGCTCCCATTGTCTTACCTCCCCTCCATATTAGCATAGGTAAGTGAATTCCCCATTTACTGAAGGAAGAACCCTCCAGCCTTAATCTCTTCCCACCAACACATAATCATGAACATTACGATAATCAGTTTCTGTAATCCATTCATACGTTATCACAGGACATCGCCATTCATCAAGCTTTGTAAGGTCATAATTACCTGCTTTAAACTATGTAATGACAATCGCCCATGTGACTGATATGCCTTTGTCTAATTCCTATTAAATATACTGTCTCTGTGGGTAAGGCAGAGATTCATGAAGAAGAGTCTCTACAAGTAGGCACTTTGCTACTTTAGAGATGCTTTAAAACTCTCGCCGGCTGTCCGATAATAAAGCTACTGCTGTTGTGCAGAAAACTTGCATCGTCTGGATTTGTGGAACAAAATAGTCATCAACAATGAAGGATATGAGTGATCTTCAGGATGTGGAGTACAGACTTACTGGAGTGGTTCACTGATGAAGAAAATGCAGTCATTGGATTGATTTGAAGAAATTGCTATTTTCTTTGAAGTAAACAAGCTAAATATATTTTTGATAGAGCTGTATAAGATTATAACAGACCTAGATATAGCAGACAAAAATATCTGTATTCGATAGGCGATGGTACAAGAATTAAGATCAGATGTAAGGTTTTGAGACAGAGGGACATGAACAAGTGTTTCTGCTGTCTGTATTGGCTAGAAATATGCAGAACATTACCTATTATGGTGGTGCAGGCAGAGGAGAAGATGAATGATTGATAAAAACAATTATATCAGATCTGAGGGAAATAAACTTGCAAAGTTTGTGGGACATATGAGGAGGGAGAATATGGGATTCTGCTACAGAGAGCCAGCTTGGATTTGATGGGCCTCTCTCTGTGCAATAATGCATTTTATTTGGACTTGCTTAACTTGCTGTGGTCACCGATTAAGTTGTCATTTAGGTAAATCTGTTCAGTGTTCCTACTCAGACCAATACAGTCTGTCCTTCCACAGCAGGAGATAATGTTTACTGCTTTATACTGGGTTCTGGTGTGTGTGTGTGTGTGTATGTATATATATATATATATGGAGGAGGGGGTGAGGGTGTAACAGTGTGTATAGCAGTCTGCCAGCATTTATCTGAAATGGCAAAACACTAGTGCAGCCACACTAGGGACAGACTCTGGAAATGTGGGGAATGTCAAAAGGGAATTCTTTGCCTATCCCACCTGGAAACTGGCCAAACCAGTCAGACTGGGGAGAAGCTGTTCACCTGCTCTGTGTGTGTGTGTGTGTGTGGGGGGGGGGGGGGGGGAGGGATTCACTCAGGCATCCATCCTGCTGAGATACCAGTCAATTTACTCATAACCACAGTTGGATGATTTTTTTTCTCTTTTTCACACCAAGTAATGAGCAACGGTTTTGGCAGTTCATAAAGTTTTGCATATCGAGAACTTCGTTTTGGAAATGTTCACAACATTTCTGAACTGTCGACCACATTGCTGTGGGTCTGAAGTCACAATGTAGGCCAGACCAGGTAAGGATGGCAGCTTCCTTCCTGAACGGGCATTAGTGATCCAGATGGGCTTTTCTGGCAATCGATTAATGGTCATCATTAGATTCTTAAATTTTCAAGTTTTTTAAAAATTAATTCAAATTCCCCCATCTGCTGCAGTAGGCTTTGAACTCAGGTCTCCAGAACTTTATCTGGGGCTTTGGATTAACTGTCCAGCGACAATATCACTCGGCCAATACTTCCCCACATCACTGTCCATCTGCACAGAGTAAACAGCGATTTTCTGGTACATCAGGACTGACATCAGGACTGGTTAATCACACATACATTTGCTGAATAATTGCAGGAGCTGGATGTTGATGGGCTATTGACATTCATCTATGAACCATGTATTCTGAGGTTTGTTTCTGATCATGATTGTAAACGCCATCAGTCTTGTTATCTTTTGGGGATAAGAACAGTTTCAATTACCTTTCTGTTAAATACCTAGCAATCAAGTCGATCCCATAACTCTCAGGCAGATTAGTTTCCTTTGAAGAGCTCCTCATCTCCCCAACCTCCTCCATCCTCACCTCCAACAGGACAATAATCTCACAGAGTCTCTTTGTGACTATGAATGAGACAATCTGATCAGCTGCTTCTTTCCCTACTCCTATGTCAAGTTGGATCTTAATCTCCCCTTGCTGCAGTTGTGATCCTGCATCATTGTACAGCGTTGCTCGTATTTCATGTCTTGGCCTATCAGGGTTCAGGATACTGCATGTAGCTTCTTGTACATCGGGTTTACAGTGCAAGAGTTTAGCTCTTGCCTTCCAACAACAGTAGAGTCGTACTCCAACAAAGCTTACAGAATCACGGCCCAGCATATTCTCCAACTTCCCTCCTTCCATCAAACCAGAGGATCAGCCCTCATTCAACTGAGAGAATTCAGGAGGGCATGGCAGTAACAGCAGCATGAATACCTAAAAATGGGGTGTTCACCTGATGAAGTTACCAAACAGCATAAGCAGCAAGTGATAGACAGAGCGAAACAATCCAGTAAACAACGGAACAGATCTAAGATCTGCAGTCCACCACAACCAGTTGTGATTGAAGTCAGAGCACAGCTGGAGTTCTGAGGACAGTTCTCTCCAAGATATTAATCAACAAGAATGTCAGACTGGATGAATCATCATAAAACTGAAGTCCATTTGATATCAATATGTTTACAATCAGTGTTCAATTCGCCACATGTAGCTGAAGGTAAAGATAATCTTCAAGTGATTGTAACAGTGAAGACACCGGAATACTTATTCAGCAAATTAAAACCTGTTGTGTTAGTAATAATTTTAAAGAGATATTAAAAGTAAGGTGACTTGAGTATAATGGACGAAATTTATTGGTGGGTATCTGAAATGTGAAGTTAATTTAGGATTAGTTAACAAACAAACACATGGTAGGGAATCCCAGCCCCATGGAGTGCACATTCAGTTCCATGTGGGAAAACCAGGACACTTCTTGTATCAGCAACAACCACAAGAACACGGAGGTGACACTGGAACACTAGTTTGACCACGGCTAAAGTACTGCACTCACTCTTAGTCCCCACATTCCAGGATTGATGTGATCACACCAGAGAGGGGACAGAGAAGATTGATCAGAATGTTTCTCTGATTGGAGAATTTCTGCTCTGAGGAAAGATTGGATAGGTTGGGGGAGGGGGGGGGGGGTTCCCAAGGAAGATGAACTGAGATTTAATTGATGTGATGAAATGCTGAGGAATCCAGGTAGAATGGATAGGAAGCAGCTATTCATTAACAGAGCCATCAGGAACTAGAGGTTTTAGATTGAAGATAATTCTCAGAAAAAAAGAGGAAAGGAGAATTTATTTCCCTCAGAGATGGTGGCGAGCAGGATCTCACTGATGGGGTGACAGAGGCAGTTACCAGCATTACATTTGAATAAAAGTACGTGGATGGAACTGAAATGTTGGAACGTGCAGGGCAATGGACTAAGTTCTGCAGAATGGGATAAATGTGATTTATTTGACATTTCTCCAGAATATTAAACTCCAGTCCAATTTGAGAAGTTAAACATCATTAGACTTGAGCTCCAAATGTCAGAATAAAATTATCAGAAAGTTACAGCACAGATCAAAGCCACTTGGCCCATCCTCCATGTGTTGGCTGTGATAGAATGACTCAGGCTTTACAGCGTTCTGTACTCACCAATGAGAGCAACAATTTCAGACTGTAGACGCTGTCCTCTATGTTGTTATAACCTATTTTCTCAAAGTATTTCTTTGGCAGCTGCATATCTTGTTTCCTTGTTTCTTTCCCAGCCCTAAATCTATTCCCCTTGGCCTTGAGGGACTACCATTTCTGCTGTTTAATCTCTCCTGCCTTCGCCTATGTGACAGACTGCCTTTCTGTCCTTGTCTCACACCTACCTACTCACAACCTATTACATTTCTGATAGTTCCCTGACCACTGTAACTTTCACTCCCCCCCGGGTCAATGGCACAAATTTTGAATTCTGTTCCTCCAGAGATAATGGGAAATCTTTCTGGCTGCAGTTTTCCCCAGATTTTATTTTGGAAACAGAGAATTTGCGTCAGTCAAGTATTTGTGAGCTTTCATCCACAATTCCGAGCATTTGGATGTAATTTGTGACCCTCCCACAGATGTGCAGGTTTGCTCTATTGGCCGTGCTAACATGGCCTGGACAGTGTAGGTTTGGCGCGTTGGGTTGGCCATGGTAAATGTGGGGTTACGGGGATAGGGTAGGAGAGCAGGTAATTACCGACTTGATGGGCCGAATAGCCTCTGTCTACACCTGCAGAATTATGCGATTATAAATGGTTGCGATTGCTGTCACATTTTCCTAATGCCTGGTTCGTTCAGCTCAGGTACACATGCTGCCTGTGTGTTTCTGTGGGTTCTCACTCACTCCTATCCTTCTGTTTTTACCTCAATTTCACACTGTATGTGAGGGTGAGAACGAATTTTTAAATATAAGTATTCCAACTGAAATTCCTCACAGGTCAGGACCTGTTTCTGCTGCTGCCACCACTCACAAGGGACAGGAAAACAATAAAGGTTTCATTACAAATCTTACAGGAACATAGAGGTTATAATTACAAGAAAAGGCTGAACGGCTCCAAATGTTTTTCTCAAGAAAACAGGAGGGTGAGAGACAACCTGGTACAAATGGGAAGCTTTGTGTTTGTATTTTCAGAGATTTGAGGTTGAAATCATCAGGTCGGAAGCATGTTTCATTGCCCCAGATCATCAAAGTTGCAATCTAATATGTATCTTTCATTCTCTCTGTCTGAGTTAACACCAGATGGACAGGTCAGTGTCTGAGTGTTTCCCCAAATCCCTGATTGAATCTGGCTCCCCCCCCAGTCTCAGGTGTTGCAGCACTCACTGGGTCATGGAGAAACTCTGCCGTTACAATGAGAACTGTCTTTGCTGTCACCTCTCCTCATGCTTCCGCCTAATTCCCATTTCCCTTCATTAAATCCCAGCTGCCTCTAGTCCACCCACATGGGCATGTTGAAGAGCATGACAAGAGAATGGATTGAAACTGAGAGTTCAATAGCCAGAATGAGAGAGGAAGGAGGAAATAAATGGGGTTCGTGGATCCCAGGGGATACAGACTCCAGGCTGAGTCCTTGTGGGCATTCCCGCAGTAATACAAGACAGCATTCCATGATGAGAGTTAAACCCAGGAGGCAGGAGGAGCCACTGAACATTAGCAGGTTTAGTTCAAACACAGGAGGTTTGTTCAGTCAGTAACAGTGTGTTAGACATGGAGGGTGAAGTGAGCAGTGAGGGGAAATGTTACCACAAGCTGCAGATGGATAACTTTCATTGGAACAGAAGGAGGCCATTCAGCCCCTCAACCCTTCTCTGCCATTCATGATGATCATAGCTGATGTGTGACCTAACGTACAACTTGCAAAACCCTCTAATTTCATCAATAAACTCCTCTGCAACAGACCAGATGAATATGAAAAACTAAACATCTGCAAATGCTGGGAAATCAGAAATAAAAACAGAAATTGCTGGAAAAAGTCAGCAGATCTGGCAGCATCTGTGGAGAGTGCACCTTTGGGTCCAGTGACCGGTCAGGTGACCAGCTGCAGCTGACCATTCTGCTATTTCTGTAACACTCTCTGGGACAGGTTCTGGTGCGGGGGGAATGAGACTGTCAATAACAACTGAGAGACACAGGAGGATGTGCTCAATCAGAATAAAACACATTTTCGTCTTTCTCTTTTAATTCAAAGGCAAACATTATTCATTATCGTTTCAGAAATAAGATAGTAGGCCAGAAATCAACTCTTCATGTCATTGGGTCTGGGAGACTGTGTTACTCCTGACCTGGTCCAGCCGACATGTCAATCCAGACCCTGAATAATGGGGTTGACTCTGAACCATTTCTTGTGCAGTCAGAATGGATGACAAATGCTGCCCCAGCAAGTGATGCCGTGATCCCATGAACAAACAAAATAAATCTGATCGCTGTGGTTAGTTGTGAACTCGCCGGTGTTACTGGAAGAGGATGAATGGGAAGGTTTATGGGGTAAAGGGAGAAGAATAGCTTTCAGTGAGGTGATCCTTTGGAGAGCTGATCAGCCAATCAGCCTCCTTTTGTACAGTAACAATTCTGTGAATAATTAATTCTGAGCCCTCTAAAGAAATATCAGAGCAGGGTTTACAAAGAGGTCAGATTGAATGAGTGTCTCGGTGAACACAAGTGAGGCACAGGTACAGAGAGGCTTTGGGATGGATTAAATTAAATTTTATATATTTGCACAGTCATCAACATTACAGCAGTGAAAAATGGGAGTGATGGAGAGAGTGGAATCAGAGCAGCAAATAAATCTTCAACATTTATGCAGCTAAAGGGGATGCTGGGTAAAGATACCGTAGTTAGTGTTTATTTCATTCCAGGCACACCAGCCTAGGAGCACATCCTTCCTGTATACATTCTCTCGAGCTCTTGAAGATTTTTGTTCATTTGAAGTGTTTCATGTTTAGATACTCCAGAGAAGACAGCTTCAAGCTCCTCAATCTCTCCTGCCAGGGCAATGCTGCTGTTAGAATTCAATTCACTGGCATGTTACTGGCTGCTTCATGGACTGGAACTGGCAATTGAGACAGAAAGGTTACTGTATAAAATATCTTCAATGGTATTGCCAGTCGTGAGTGGTTTTAGGAAAATGACCTTGCCTTACGGGCATTGAGTGTTAGAGCACTTCCTGTTGTGGGGCATCCTGTTTAGATACAATCTATTGATAACTATGAGAACTGACGAGCACTGGCTCTGTCAAAGTGGTCAGAGCATTATGGCTGTCATCGAAGCTGGTAACAAACTTCCCATGGGTTAAAAATTGTAAATGATAGAGTAGGTACGAGGTCTGATGACGCTGTTGGAGTATTGATGTTGTTGTTAATCACATTAACTCGGCAGGAGTTGATTGAATTCATATTGTCTCTTTCTGAATCTCAGGATGTCTCTCTGGGCAATAAGTCTCCACAAACAGCAATGAGCAGGGGTCATCTGTTTTGATTTAAATTGCTCTATAGCACTGCTGCTCCACAGCACCAGGTACAAGGTTAGAGTCCAGCCTTGGTCAACAGCCTGTGTGGAGTTTGCACATTCTCCCCAGGATAGTGTGGGTCCACTCCAGGTGCTCTGGTTTCCTCCCACAGTCCAAAGATTTGTGGGTTAGGTGGATCAGTCATGCTAAATTGTCCAGTGTCCAGGATTGTTCAGACTCTGTGGATCTGCCATGGGAAATGCAGTGTTACAGGGGTGGAGTGCTCCAGATGGGATGCTCTTTGGATAGTTGGTGGGATTTGATGGGCCAATGCTCTCCTTCCACACTGTCGGGATTCTATTCTATGATTGAGGATAAAGGTGATACAACAGGGTGTCCTTGGAGAAGGAGCACGTAGCTTTTATCAATTCTCCCGTTGTCTTTAGATAGAGATGGGCACCGCAGTGGATACAGTGCTTTATCTCCATCGCTGCCTCCTCACCCCCAACTCTACTTTGATTTGATCCCTTCCCGCTGAACCCGGATGTGGAAGTGCATTCGCCTGGAGAATCCCTGCCCTGCCTACTTCTTCCTACCCGGGCTCTATGGCTATATACATACCTGGGAGATAGCAGCAGGAGGAGACCATTCAGCCTTTTAATCCTGCTCCACATTCAATGGGAAACAGCTGACCATCCAGCTCAGTCTCCTGTTCCTGCTGTGTTCCAATCCCCTTTCATGACTTTACCTCGAAGAACTATATCTAAGTCCTCCTTTGGCTTCACTGCCTTTTGTTCCAGTGACGTTGCGGTGTTACTGTGTGGGTGTAGGCAGGGGTAATGTGATGGTGCTGCCTCCTGGAGGATGCACTCAGCATCCCTCATCATCCTGCAGTAACATCAACTGGGTTTCAGCAACTAGAGATAGAAACCATTTCCAGGATATGGGCATCACTGGCTCAGCCAGCATTTATTCCCCATCTCTAGTTACCCTTGAGAAGATGGTAGTGAGCTGCTGTCTTGAACCATTCACAGTCCATTTGGCGCAGAGAGACCGACAATGCTGGGAAGGAGAGTGTTGCTGGATTTTGGCCAAGTTATTCTCCATCTTTGGTTCTTCAAATGCTGGTTAACTTAATCACAATCTGCACAGGAGTTTGAGATTTCAGTCTGCAAATCTTCACCATTAAGCACCCTGAATAAACAAATATGTACAGATTAGAAATTCAGAGCAGACAATTCTAGCTTCTCTGGAAATCTTTTTTCCCTTTCTTCTGCAAAAGCTGTAACCCTCCAGCCCACTTACTCTCTCCCACCATTCTGCCTCTGCTGTCCCTAATGTACCCACCCCCATTCTCATGGAGTTACTGGTAAACAGATCCATGCCAACACTTCCTGTCCTGGTTAGACTCTGCACCCTTTCTGGGTTTACTCCATTTCCCTTCAGTTACTGCAAGTCTATAATGTTACAGCAGGATAAATCAAAAGGAAATAAATAGAAAGGGTGGTAGCAGATGCTGGACAGAAGAGGAACCTTCAGTCTGGGAGAATGGGTCAGATCCTTCTTTGTTTCCCATTGGTCGATTCCCAGCATTATGACAAGTTGGGGATGGAACTTGGTCCCATGTGGGTGTGGTGACACTTTGACCCCCCCAACCCATCAATACTACAAGCTGATTGGTCCATCCTCCAGCCAATAACAATGTCAAATGCTTTCCGCTAATTACCCCAAAGCACATGCGCCAATATCCACCCATATTCTGTACACGTACAGTTCTGGGCTTCCCCTCACACGGGTGGTCCCTGCCTCAGGGATTGTGGGAGTTATAGTCCTCATGAAGGCACTGGAGACATGTTTCTGGATAGTGAATGAAAAGTGTGGGCTGGAGGGTGTTGTGTATAGGATCCCCATTCAGACACACAGGACATATGGGCTGTCATTGGTTTTACTGAGACATATGCTTCCACAACCTGATTTCTGACGTAAGGAACATAGATTGCGGGGTGGGGAGGTTAATAAGAGGTAGCAGATTTTAAGCAGATGTAGCTGAGTGGTTAGCACTGCTGCCACACAGCATCAGGGACCCGGGTTTTATTTCAGCCAGATGTGACTGTGTGGAGTTTACACGTTCTCACTATGTCTGCGTGGGTTTCCTAGGGTGCCCGAGCTTCCTCCCACAGTCCAAAGATGTGTAGGTTAGGTGAATTGCCTATGCTAAATTGCCCACAGTGTCCATGTATGTGCCGTCCAGAATACTCTGTTGTGAATATCTATCCTATACTTTAATACAAAGCCAAGGTCTTTGACAATGAAACGCAAAACACCCAGGAAACTTCGCCTCACCTCGTAATCTGATAACTGACTTCTGATAAATCTGGTTGAACTTAGAACACAGCTGGAAAGCTGGAAGATTAGATCCAGTCCAAGATCCAGTGCTTAAACAAAGGAGACTACAATAGGATGAGGCAGGAGTTGGCTAATGTAAACTGGAAGCAAAGACTTTACCGTGGAAAAGTTGACGGACAACGGGGGAATTTTTTGTAGTGCTCAGCAAAAGTATATCAGGGAAAAGGAAGGACTGTAGGAAAAAGGAGTAATCTGCCATGAGTGGCTCAGGAAATAAGGGAGTCTATCAAAATGAAATAGAAGGCATACAAATTGGCAATAATCAAGGAGAAACTAGGAGATTAGAAAAAACTTTAAAGATCAACAGAAAGCTAGATAGGATTGGGGAGAAAAGTGATGAGTAGCCATCTCCAGGGCTGGAATAGCAGCTTACACTGCTAGAGGGGAACCTATTGTGTGGGAAAATGTGGCCTCTCATTGTTGAAGCACTTAACTGTTACCATAGAGATAAACCTGATCACGTTACAAATCACAGCACACTCCAAAAGCTTGTACTTCCAAATAAACCTGCTGGACTATAACCTAGTGTTGTGAGATTTATAAATTTGTCCACCCCACCCCAACACCGGCTCCTCCATATCAGAATCCTGATAGACATCCCCACTGAAACTGAAGTGCCTGTCAGGTACTTGAGGGAGCCACAGGGGTGTATGTTTTAACCACAAAGTGCGAAACTGAAGTCGACTTTCTAACTGACCGTTGCCATGGAGATAAATACTGAGACAGAGTCTGTATTCAAAGTCCCAAACCACAAAATGTTTAAGAATGGGAGCTTTACATTGGATAGGTGGGGCTTTACCTGATGCTGCCTGGAGGTGTTTTGCATGTACACTATCCAGGTAACTGCCATGTCTCATCAATAAAGACTCTGAGAAGACCTCTCAGAGTTCTGTACCTAGTTATCCCTATCCAGCAGGGTTTAGGAATATGAGTACACAGCAGTCAGTCTTCACAGTGGAGGATACGAAGAACATGCCAGTAATTGATAAGGAAACTGAGGAAGGTGAGGACCAAGAAACAACCATTATCACGAAAGCGTTAGAGCTGGGCAAGCTAATGGAGCTAAAGGTAGATAAGTCGCTTTGCCCTGATGGAATACATCCCAGGGTGCTCCCAGGGATAGCAGGAGAAAGAGGAAATATACCTGGAGACAGAGTCCTACAGCAGAGACAGGCCCTTTGGCCCAAACTGGCCCATGCCGACCAGAATGTCCATCCACACTAACCCCATTTCCCTGCACTTGGCCCATCTGCTTCTGACCCTTTCCTATCCATGTATTTATCCAAATGTCTTTTACCTGTTGTGAGAGTGTACCCACCTCAACCACTTCCACTGGCAGCTCATTCCATATACATACCACCCTCTGTGTAAAACAGTTGCCCCTCAGCTTCCCTTTTATTCTTTCCCCTCTAACCTTCAACTGATGCCCTCCAGTCCTTGATTCCCTGGGAAAAAAGACTGAATGCATTCACCTTATCCATGCCCCTCATGGTCTTACACACTTCTAGAACAGGACCCACTCAGTTTCCTCTGCTCTAAACAAAAAAATCCTCGCTTGTCCAACCTCTCCCTATAACTCAGACCCCTGAGCCCTGACAGCATCCTTTTAAATTGTTCTGCACTTTTTACAGTTTAATAACTGAAACCTACACTGCATTCATCATATTTCCAGTATTTCCCCACGGCGCTGGAACCAACGTGACAACGCCAATGGATTACAGTCCATGATCGAGAATGAACTCCTTTACAACAATCCCGTTTTCATAGTATTTCCCAAGGTGCAGGTATCCTTGTGTCTTTCTGGTTGTATGGTTAATTAAAGACTTGTCCTTCTACAAAGCAAAGCTGTGGCTTAATTTTTCCTGGGAAACATGCCATGATTTTTCAGACTTCTAAAAACAAATGAACTCTTTCTCCACAGTCACCACCCTAACATGGACTTGGCTGTGTCTCAGTAGTTTTTCCAGTCACACTGAGATTTGGAATATTCGCCCATGGACAGAATACACACCTTTCCTTCCACATGAAAAGGCCAATGAATATTCAGATCGGCACGGATCAAGTAACTATCAGATCTGAACATGAAGTTCAATTTGAATTTCTCATCCACAAATCCACCCTTTCAGTATCCTACAACTGAGAAAACAACTCACCATATTAATACAGGATGGATCTTTATAAGATAATTATAGTATTAAATTGTAGTTTCATGTTTTCCAAAGTTTTAACTCTCAGTCTAACAATTTCTCTTTCTTCTGTGAACTGAAATCCGAACCAATCCCCTCACTCCTTCCCTCCAAACCCAGTTCTCACACACTCTCTCCTCACTTTGAATTCAGTTTCCTAGATCTTGTCTGCGGACTAAGAACCAAATGAATGAGTCTGACTCTGAGTCCAGCAGGGTGGGGGGGGGTGGGGGGGGGGGGGGGCGTTGTTGGTGAATCCTCTGATGACAACCATCCTGCATGCACTGCTTCCTGCACACTCTGGCCAAAACCTGTCTTACTAAAATGAACCAAATTAGAACTCGAATTGCAGGCCCATCTTTGTCACTTTCCATAAAAACCCTGAATCTTCACAAAAGAGTTCTGATAACTTTCTGCAAAATGCTGCCCCACTGATAGTCTGATCACATGGCAGGGTACCAGGAAAGGGGCCATTCCCCTGGGTCCTGCTCCCAGAGGGAGGAAGCTGCCAATGACAGATTAATCCCTCACAACCACAGCCTCCTTCCCAGGCACTGTGCATACTCCCACAGTTGCCCAGCACTGCGCCCATACACTGGTCTCCTCTCCTACAGCATGTGCTCCCGATCATACAGGAGTCCGGGAGATTGACAGCAGCTGCTGCCCTATATATCAGAATCCCTTCAGTATGGAAACTGGCCCTTCGGCCAAACAAGTCCATACCGACCCTCCAAACAGTACCTTATACAAACCCATTCCCCTACCCTATATTTACCCCTGACTAATGTAACTAATACTATGGGCAATTTAGAATGGCCAATTCACCTGTCCTACACATCTTTGGATTGGGGGAGGAACCCCGCTCAGACACGGGGAGGATGCACAAACTCCGGGTTTGGCTGGAATCGAAACTGGGTACCTGGTGCTGTGAGGCAGCAGTGCTAACCACTGAGCCGTCTCTATAAACGGGAAGGGGTGGGGCTGGAGAACTGGGGTAATGAGATTGTAAACAATGAATGAATGTGCAGGACACTGGGGGATGGACAGGTCAGTGAGGGACAGGAGCAGTGCAGCAGCAGGAGGGGATCCTGGACAAACTGAGCAATGGGAGAGTCTGACAGGAGAGAAACTACAGGAAGGTTCTGTTTGGAGGCTGAGGCAGGGACAGCTGGGAGACAGTATGGCCTGGTGGCTTGGGCAGGTTTTCTAATCATCCTCTTCAAAGATGCTGTTCCTCAACTCTGTGCCCGATCCTCCAGGTCCAAAGGTAAGGACACTGCCACCATTTCCTGGTGGGCAAGGGATACAGGGACTGGCTTTCAAAAGGAACTCAACTGTGTTGGTGATACTAGCAAGACTCAATACACAGTCGATGACAAAATGCTGGTGTACTTGTACTTCATCCCGAATATTAACACCTATAACTGGGCAACGCAGACCCCAATGTACAGAGTTAAATCCTGGATATTAATAACAGATTTGTGCATGGGAGATCATGTCTCATGAATTTGACTCAGTTTTTTTGAAGAAGCAACAAAGAGGATTGATGAGGTCAGAGCATGGACATGATCTACTTGGACTTCAGTAAGGCATTCGACAATGTTCCTCATGTGAGACTGGTCAGCAAGGTTAGATCGCATGGTGTACAGAACTGGTCCGAAGGTAGAAGGCAGAGAGTGCTTTTCAGGCTGGAGGCCTGTGACCAGTGGAATGTCACAAGGATCGGTGCTGGATCCACTACTTTTCGCCATTTACATTCATGATTTGGATGTGAACATAAGAGGTATTGTAAATAAGTATGCGGATGACACCAAAATGGGGGTGTGGTAGACAGGGAAAAAGATTACCTCAGAGTACAAGAGGATCTGGATCAGATGGGTGATGGGCTGAGGAGTTTAGTTTAGAAAAATGCGACCTGCTGCATTTTGGAAAAGCAAACTTTAGCAGGACTTACAGTTTATAGTAAGTTCCAGGGGAGTGCTGCTAAACAAAGAGTCCTTGGAGTGCAGGTTCACAGTTCCTTGAAAGTAGAGAAGCAAGTAGATAGATTAGTGAAGGCGGCAGTTGGTCTGCTTGCCTTTATTGGTCAGAGCATTGAGTGTAGGGGTTGGGAGGTCATATTGCGGCTGTACAGGACATTGATTCGGCGACTTCGTAATATTCCATGCAATTCTGGTCTCCTTCCTATCAGATGGCTGTTCTCAAACTTGAAAAGGGTCAGAAAAGAAGTCCAGGATGTTGCCAGGGATGGATAGGCTGTTTTCCCTGGACCGTCAGAGGCTGAACGGTGACCTGAAAGAGAATTTTAAAATCAGGCCGGGCGTGGATAGGGTAAATAGACAAGATATTTTCCCTGCGGAGGGGGAAATACAGAACTAGGGGACTGGGAGGGGAGGGTAGGCAGAGAGGGGGTGGGCGGAGGGTCAGAGAGGGTGGGTGGATCGAGAGGGTTGGGACAGAAATGGGTGGCTGCAGAGAGGCGGGATAGAGAGGGGAGGCACAGAAATGGATGGGGACAGAAAGCGGGATTAGAGAGGAGGGGAACAGATGGGGGGGTACAGAGGGGGCGACCGACGGAGGGGGGAAAGAGACAGGTGTGCGACCGACAGACAGAGGGGGGACAGACCAACAGATTGTGGGAAAGACCAACGGGGGAGTGCGACCGACGAGGTGTGGGGGGGGGGGGGGGGGGGGAGGCGACAAAGGACTGACCGACAGAGAGGGGGGAAAACCAGACAGCAGAGTGAGGGGAGACGGGGGGAACAGAGAGGGGGAAGATGGAGAGTTATTTTATAGATCTACAACTCAACCCTTTTCGTGTTTTCTCCTCCTCACCTTAATTCCCTCTGAAGGGCTCAGAACAACTGCATAGTTCCTGGAAAATGGAGTTTCAGAGAGATCAGGTGCTGAATGTGGCATTTGGGACACTGACCTTTAATGGAATGCGCTGGTCAATAAATGGACCCTGGTTCGACTCCACTGTCTGTGTGGTGTTTGCACATTCTCCCTGTGTGTCTGCGTGGGCTGCCTCTGGGGGCTCTTAACTTCCTCCCACAAATCCAAAGACATGCAGGTTAGCTGGATTAGCTTTGGGTAATGGTAGGTTACAGAGTTAGGGTGGAATGCTGTTCCGATGGTTGGTATGGTCTCATGGGCCGAAAGGCCTGCTTCCACACTGTAGGGATTCTGTCACTGAGTATAGGGGTTAGGAGGTCATGGTGTGGCTGAGTAGGGCATTGGTCAGGCCAGTGTTAGAATGCTGCATTCAATTGTAGTCTCCCTGATTTCAGAAAGATGTTACCAGAATAGGACTCAACTTCTCAATGAAAAGTTCCTGGGAAGTGTTGACAAACAAACAGACCGTGCAGTGTGGGTTGATAGTTCCTTGAAAGTGTGGTTGAAGGTAGACAGGTCAGTGAAGGTGGTGTGCGGTATGCTAGCTGTTATTGGGCAGTGCATTGAGGATAGGAGTTGGGAGATCATGTTTCGGTTGTACAGTTTATTGGCTCGGCCACTTTTGGAATCCCCAGACTGCTTTCAATTCCAGCCTCCCTCTTACAGGAAAGATGTTGGGAAATTTGCAAGAGTTCAGAAAAGATTTACAAGGGTGTTGCCAGTATTGGAACATTTGAACCATAGGGAGAGGCTGAATAGGCTGAGGCTATTTCCCTGCAGCACTGGACACTTTAGGTGGCTTTATCGAACTTTATAAAATTATGAGGAGCAATGATAGGGTGACTAGTCATGGTTTCTTTTTTCCCAGAGTAGGGGAGACCAAACAAATGTGAATCTTTTTCCCCAAGGTGGGAATGACAAATTCTAGAGGAGAGATGGCAAGTTTAAAGGATATGAAAACCGAACCAACTGCAGATGCTGTAAACCAGGAAGAGAATCAGAAGTTTCTGGAAAAGCTCAGCAGGTCTAGCAGCAGGTGTGAAAAGAAATTAGAGTTAACGTATCTGAGGAAGGGTGACCAGACCCGAAACTTTAACTGAGTTTTCTTCACAGATGCTGCATGACCTGCTGAGCATTTCAACATCAGTGCAAGTTTAAAGGGAGTTGTTTGGAGTATATACCTGAGAGGAACTTTATGAAGTTTATAAATTGAAGTGAGACCACATCTGGGATTAATGACAGAAGTTTTGGTCCCTTTATTTAAGGAAATACATTTCATCAGAGGCATTTCACAGAAACCTGACTGGGATGATCCATCGTTTGCAGGGATTATCTTTTAAGAAAAGGCTGAAGTAGTTGGGACTCCACTCACTGGATTTGGGAACAATGAGAGGGGATCTCATTGTAACATGAAGGATTCTTAAGGAGTTTGACAGGGTAAATACTGAGAGGATGTTTCCCATCATGAGGGAGTCTGGAACCAGATTTTGGGTCAGTCACGGAATCATGGATTCTGTTTTAGATTCGTCAAGTTTAAGGCAACACCGACACGGGTCAGGGGTTTCAGTAGCAATGGAGCTGGGGTGAGGTGGAGACAAGCAACATTTTAGAGATTGGAATTCCTGGTGTTTGTGATTGTGTAGATGCCTGATCAGAAGGTCACCTTGGGGTTACAGATATGACAGCAATATTGTGAAGAGTGTGGTTCTGTCTCAGACAGTTCCCAGGGAGAGGGAGGGGCTCAGCAGTCAGGGAAAGGAATTTGTAATAGCAACTGAAGGCAACGAGTTTAACCACTACAATGTTTCATTGGAGGAAACTGCAGCCAATCGCGTAGTGGGAATGTGATGAGCAGTTTGATAACTGAGTAATGGAGAGGGATGATGGGGAGGGAGAGCTGGGCATTGTCAGTGTACATGTGAAACCTAACACGGTGCTTTTGGACGATGTCACCTCCTGGCTGTATGTAGGTGAGAAACAGGAGGGACCAAGGAGAGATCCTTAAGGGACACCACATACAAGGAATTCAGAAAGGAAAGGGAGAGTCGGGATGGAGTATGTGTTTGCACCAACGGTGGGTCAAATATTAGTTTGTAGCAGAATGGGAGAGAAGGACATAACCAGAAAAGACAGACAGATAGAACAAGGAACAATATCTGTGAATTGGTGAGGGGGAGTGGTGAGGAGGCAGTGCAGCCCAACTCCAAAAACACTATTTCTACATCAGTGACGTCACCCAACTCACCCTAGTCTCAGCTCATTTACTGAAATACTCGTCCATCCCTGTGTTATCTCCAGACTTCGTTATAAAACACACTCCTGGCCAGCCTCCCACATTCAACGTACATGCAATCTCAAGAGTATCTAAAACCCTACTGTCCAAGTGCTCACTTGCACCAAAACTTGTTGATCCATCAACAAGCAACAATTTAAAATTCTCACCCTTGATGTAATTCCTGGCTGTGAACATCCCTGTCTCCCTGCACCACACAACCTGTGAGACCCCGACAACTCATTTTCTTTCAGACTCCCAACGATGTGTTTATTCATTGCTTCACCTGTCTGGCTGTTTCTACTGTTGCCAAGGCAACACAGTCTGGAATTCCCACCCTAACCCTCTCAGACCTGCTTTCCTCCTTTAAGGTATTCCTGAAAACCTGTTTATTTGGCAATTCTTTTGATCACCTGACCTAATATCCCCATCTGTGGCCTTATGTCAGAAGCTCTCAATAGTATTTTTGTGGAATTGTAAACGTGATTAAAAAAACAAACTGTTGTTGATTTGCACATACATTGTCAACTCTTCACTGTCGCTGAGTGAATAATCTATAACAGCTCTTACCCAACCACATTGTGGGAGCACCTTCACCACACGAACTGCAGCTGTACAGGAAGTCAAACATCACCTTCTCCACAGGCAATGGGGCTTTGGCATTAATCACTGGGATCTGTGGAGAGAGAAACACACAGTTGCTATTTCAGGGAGTGCAAAATGCATTATAGGGAGGGAAAATGGGGCAGAATTTGGATTTTCAAATTTGTGTTTTACAATGCGCACTAAGTTCTGTAAAACCTCTCATTCCATACCGTAAAAATTTCCTCCTCTTCCTGGTCAATATGTCTTTCCTTTCCCTGCCCTGCACCTTCACACATTTCCAATGCCTTGGTCACAACAACACTGTGCTGTCAGTGAAGTTTATCACGTGGTTGGGTATTGTCCCGCCCCTCATTCACTCCGATTGGTTGAAGGAACAACTAGCACCTCTAGCCCCCGTTCCCCCACCCCATCAATAATCTGAAGCCCATTGTGGGCTGGAGCATGCTCAGTGCTTCCTGCTTTTGCTGCTGTTCATCAGGTATGAGAGAGAGAGGGCTCATCCCTGTTTCTCCTGATGTCAGACAATAACAACAACCACCTGCATTGTATGGAGCCTTTCACATTGACAAATCTCCTAAAATGCTTCACGAATGATGGAAACGTTGATTAAAGAACAATTTTTAGATACATCTTCAAGGCGGACAGAGTGGGGGTGAGGGAGGATATTCCAAATGTCTGGAGCTGCCGAGGACACAATCGTGCAGTGATATAGGTGGGCAACAGCTTATAATGGAGACAGTTAGTGGCTAACCATAGGTTAAGAACCCCATGTCGAAGCCCACTACCCCACACACCAGGCCTTGTTCTCACAGCCTGTCATTACACACTACCTATGGTTAGCCACTAACAGTCTCCATTAACAGCGAGTCACCCTCCCCCAGCCATATCGTTATCCACTCCTTTATCCAACCGTTCTTCTCACTCTATCCCCACCTATCCTTTACTCCTTATATCCTCCCCCCACACTATCTTCTGCAAATAAACTGACTTTTTTTCCCTCAGTAACATCTGTTCTGTGGAAGGGACACCAGATCTTAAACTTTAACTCTGATTTCTCTTCACAGATGCTGCCAGACCTTTTCCAGATCCTCCTGGTTGTTGTTTCTGTTTTACATCTTCCGCAGTTCTTTTGGTTTTAATTTACCGGGAGTTTGTAATTCAGGTCCTACAGCCTCTGTCCCAGTCTCTGCTGTCTCTCCCACCCCCACCCAGTGACACTGCACCTACACAGCTCATGGACAGGTGTCGTCTTGCTGGCCACACCCCTCATTCACTCCCATTGGCTGCAGGGGCACACAGACTCTCCTCCCATTGGTCTGGAGCTGCCGTCAAGCCGGGCACCATTGTCATGAGAGTGGACCGCTAATCCCTCTCCCTGCCCTGGGATGAGCTTCATCATTCACAGTGAATGGGGAAGTATCACAGAGCACAGGGGCTGGGGGCTATTCAGCCCATTGGGGCTGTACTCTCCCTCTGGAGATGCTGCAAATCTGTCCCAAGTACCCTCCCATGAGCCCATAGCCTCCCAAATCTTTCCTTAAAAAGTAAAATTCCAAGTCTGTTTCAGAATACCTGCTGAATCTGTGTCGTTCAGACTGTTCCAGATGCTCAGAACTTACTGAGTAAAATAGTGTTCACATTTTCACCTTGTATTATTTGCCAATTACTTGAAAGTAGTTATTAAAAATCGTGACAGGGTTAACAATTCCTCTCTCTCTTTGCAAATTCAAGACCTTGGAACCAAATCTGCACCAGATCAAAATCACTGCTTCACCTTCTCAGCTCCAAGGATAATTATCTGTGCTTCAGCTAGCTCTGCACAAAAAAGAGGAATGCATCTTAATTTATTAAGATCAAAGAAACAGACCGTCGGTCCAAATCGTCTGTGCCAACAAGGAATCCTAAACTAATGGCTATTGGCCTGCATCCATCAAAACCCTTCCTATTCCTGTACCCAATTGGAAGCCTTTTAAACGTTGTGATTTTTTTCAGCCTCCACTACTTCATCTGGTAGCCCCTCCCATACACACACCACACTCAGCTTGAAAACGTTGCCACTTAGATCCCTTTTAAATCTTTGCCCTCTCAACTTAAACCCATGTGTTCTAGTTTTGAGCCCACCTAACCTAAAGGAAAAGGTCGCCAGCTGCTCACCTCATCCACGCCCCTCGTGATTTTATAAATCTCCATGAAGTTACCTCTCAGTCTTTGACTCTCCAGATAAAATAGCCCCAGCCTATTCAAGCCTCTCCCTGTAGCCCAAATCCTCCAATCCTGGCAACGTTTTTGTAAATCTTGTCCAAACCTTCTCAAGTTTCACAACATCCTTCCTAGAACAGAGTAATTCAAACTGAAAACAGAATTCCAGAAGTGGCTTATTCAATGTCCTGTCCAGCCACAATATGGCGTCCCAGCTTCTGTATTCAATGCATTGACCAATAACGGAGAGCGTTAATGGAGTCCCATTTGCCAACGGTTCACCATCATCCCTCTAAATCCTCCCTCTTCATGTACCCAAACAGATGCCTTTTAAAAGCTGCAATTGTACTAGCCTCCACCCCTTCCTCTGGCAGTTCATTCCATACATGCAACGCCCTCAACATGAACAAGATGCCCCTTTGATCCCTTTTAAATTTTTTCCCTCTCACCTTTTTATTGCACTCATCATACATGATGGAGTGTCCTTTCCGAGTTTTCACGTCGCTCGTCGACAAAAGACAAACCCCTATCCAGCGAAACCACAGCTGAATGATCTAAAATGGGAACGATAAAACAAAAAAGGTAAAAAAAGTTAAAATAATAATGCGAAGCAGAATCTCAAGCGAGGACAAAGATGAGCTAGGATTATTTACCGTATTGACTAGGTAACCACTCATCATTTGTTGTGTATAGCGTGCCCTGTTGATTAAACTAACACCAGATTACCCCCCACCAATTACCTAAGTGATCTAAAATACTACAACTTTATTACTAAAACAGAAAAAATTAAAATATTAAACTAAAAATTAGTTAAAACCAACTAAGAACTATAGAAGCATTAAAAACATTAAAAACCTTAAGATTTCCAACCTAAAACTTAAATAAATCGAAGGGAGTTATTAAGAGTCCATAAAAGTCCGGAGGAGCTCGAGAGTCAATGACAAAGACAAGTTTGCGACATTCTGTGCAAAGGATTTAAACTTCGCGATCCCGAGGGTCTTCATCAAATCTGAGTTCTTTGAAAACCATTTCCCTCGGGCTCCCATCACAAACCCATAGAAGGATACTTTTCCTTTACCGATAAGGTCCATTATCTCCTTCTCAAGATGTTGATATTTCTTTGTCTTTTCGTCCCAGGCCCCTTCGAGGGAGTTTATTTGGAGATCAGACCTAACTGTTACATCTATGACAATTATCTGCTGCTCCTTCGCCACGATGAGGTCCGGTATCCAGAGTTTCCCGGCCTCATCCTTAATGCTAGGTTCCACATATATTGTCCACCCGTATTTCTTGATATATTTAACTAACTCCTCAACTATTCTGTTGTGTCTCTTAATCCTCATATTTTTAACAAAGGGACACCAACCAGAAATATGTGCTATTGTTTCCGAGGGATCATTACATCTTCGGCAACTTTTGATGTTAAATGGCCTGCCATACGATAATGTCGCCCTTGTTGGATATAAATTCGTTCGTAATAACAGTGAATTAATCACTTTGGACGTTCTCATAGAGTCTGTCCTCTTCAACCAGTTATTGGAGATACTATCGTTCTTGTAGTAGTGTGCCCCTGCCCCTTGACAGGGGAGGGCCATCCATTTCTGTACTTCTATAGTTCTCCAACTTGCGTAGTTAGAACTCGCAAATTCTTCCATCCCTTCGTCTTCTTCCATAATGGTATCTCCAACATTCGACCCTTGATTGATACACGGATTCCAGATGTTCTCCAATACCTTTAAACTACTCATTTTCCGCATCTTCTCCTTCACACTACTGCCTTCAAAATAAAATGAGGCATGTAGTATTTCATCCGTCGAATTCTGTAGTGTACCATACTTCCTCAGAATCGAAATCGGTATGAATACTGACAGACGATTTAATGCCAGGCCACCATCACGGGCTTTTGCATAAAGCACCCCGTCCGTAATAGATTGAGGAAGATGTAAGATTTCCTTCACCGCATTTTTAATAATATTATCTAGTTTACTAAGATAGTTAAGAGAAACTTCCGCTAAAGTGAGATAAAAATACAGTCGAGGGAAAAAGTATGTTTTTAAGATCCCAAGTTTCTGGCCAGGTTTTAGAGGGGACCTTTTTAAATTCTCCACCCATTCCTCTAACTGCTTTTCCCATTCGGTGTTACTGACTCCCACCCATGGGTCAATTTTGGCCCCAAGATACTTGTCAGTAGCACCCTGTTCTATAAACTGTATAATCCCCCCATTAATACTCCAATTTACTACATCGTTATATATAAAAGTTTTATTTTTATGGGTAAGATAAAAGCCCTTGGTTTTATTAATATTAATCCCCATTCCGGTATTATTACAAAATTTCTCCACTATTTTCAAATTGCACACCATTCCCTCATAAGTTTCACTAATCAAGGCAATGTCATCTGCGAACGCAAACGCTGCGCAGTGACAACCATTTCCATCCTCCCCAAGGAATATTCCTTTTTGTTTCTCTTCAATTGTGCAAAGTAAAGGATCCATAACTATGTTAAATAAAATTGGTGATAAAGCATCACCCTGTTTTACCCCCCGTAAAATGGGAATATTCCCAGTTTTACAGTTAGAACCCTCTACTTGGGTAGAATTATTATCATATAAGTCTATTATCAATTTAATAAATAATACCGGAAGGTGAAGCCTTCTTAATGCAGTAATAATTAATTTGTGTCCTATCGTGTCAAAAGCTTTTGCCAAGTCTATAAAGACTACAGCTAAATTTTTCTTCCTCTTCTTGACACCTTTCATAATATTCTCAAGGATTTTAATATTTTCCTTGCATCCTGAGATACCGGACATAAAACCTTTTTGACGTTTGTTTAAACTTATTACCTTATTAAGCCTACCTGCCACGATTTTAGTAAAAAGTCTGAGCAGGATTGGCCCGATAGTTATTGGCCTCCAATTATCTATATCTTTAAGTTTATCTTCACTGCTCACTTTTGGGATTAATACTGTTCTACTAGTTTTTAACCTATCTGGGATCCTGCCACTTTGTAGCCAAATGCTATACACCCTAGGCAGTATTAAATTATCTTTATTAAAGACTTTAATAATCTCCTTTAACGTTACCCCATCTGGTCCTGCGGCGGTGTTCACGTCCATCGCCCTTAAGGCCTGATCGACTTCTTCCACCGTCACAGGACCAGATGGAGCAACATCCATGGATTCCTCTCTTTGATTTTTGTATTTGGCAAAACCCCTTAAACTATTTTTCTCATTAATAGTCATTAGTTTTTCTTTAAAATATTCCTCCAGTTCCTTCTCGCTTAGGGGACATTTACTATTAACCGGGGCTCCCATTAAATTTCTTGCCAAATACTGCCTTTTACTTTTATACAAGACTTGTGCCTCTTTAAACTTCCCTTTTTTCCCACTATATCTCTTTAAAGCATTGTTTACCTTCCTATCTTTCTTTCGTCCATTCTCCTTAGTTTTGGTTTTTATTCTATTATTACCACTTATTTTACTCTTCCTATCATCCTCCTTCCTCTGTCCTAATTTACCTACAATCTCCCCCATAATCTTATTAAACTCTTTGCAACCATTTTTACCCTTCTTCAGGTCTTCCTCCATTATTTTTATCAAATCTGTAATTGAGCTATTTGGACATTCCCTAACATCAATGATGTCCTGATTCTCCTCTTCTACGCTCCTATCGGGTATCAGGTCACTTTCAATTCTATCATTATCCTCTCCTTCCTCTTCATCAATACTGTTGGGGAGCTCCTCTAAATTTAAATCCTTCTTACTAGATTTATTTTTCTTGTTTATTAATCGTCTCTTGTCTGATATTTGTTTTGCAGTTTTAGACCCCATCCTATCCGTTATCAACTTATTAATGTTCCTGCAACCACTAAATTCAGAATCCAATTGTTGCAGCATTTCAGTTTCCTCTCTGGACCATATACCCCTTTTATTTCCATCGTTATTCCCTATTTTATCCGCCTTACTCCCTTTCCTTTTCTCATTTCTTAAACTAGGGTGTGCATGCCTTTCATGCTGTCCCAGACCTCTGGCCGATTTAAATTTTAATGAGCACAGCTCACATTGAAAGGGTTTCTCTGAATCTTCCTCTACATTCCTATCATTAACGTTACTACAAATACCTCTACTACCATCCCCATCTCTTTTACATTTCGGATAGTGGCACGCTACTGCCTGATAACTACCCTCCCATTTACATTTGCTACACCTTATCCTAACCGATTTAATCCCTCGACATACTTTTAAATGCTTTCTAAATAACCCAGTAGTATTGTAGATGTTATTACAATAACTACATTTAAAATCTTCTATAGGGTAATTCATTATAATTTCTAATTTATTAGTTTCTCTATTGGACGGGTGGTATAATCCTACCCTCATCTTCCCCCTCTTGTCTCTCTAAAACTCCACTTCGATTAAAATTAAAGGGCCCTTTAAAATTCGAATTAAAAATTATCCGGCTCTTAAATGGACTTGGCTGTAGAGGGGCCTTCTCTCCCAGCACTGTTTTTCGAATTTTGTCACTATTCTGGACTATCTTAAAGGTTTCCTCGTGCCTGCCCGAGGACAACCTTGCTGGAATAATTCGTAGGGTCTCATCCGTCTGTGTCTGAATTGAGACGGATTGTACATTCCGATATTGGCTCGCACACTTTACACACGGAGCCGCCAAAAGCCACCGTGCGGGGCGGTTATTTACCCGGTCTCCCACCCAACCGGATACTTTGGTATCAGCCATAACGCCTTCGCCAAAATTTTGTTTCCCGTAGACCGACAGGTCACCAGCCGTCTCGTATCTTTTCTACCAGGTCGTATTAGCCGAACTATATCGAGTAATGCTCAGACAACGGTTAAAACGATCAAGCCGCCGTGGCGCAAAGCACCAGTAAAATCAGGTTAAAACCAAAGATAAAATCGATGGTAAAACACTGATAAAACTAGACTAAAACGCCACTAAAACAGTTAAAATCGCCCCCGTCAAGAGCTTCCTCGTATAGTCCGTTGCCAGGGGGAACCACGAGGAGGTTCGACCTAACTTTGCACTCGGTAAAATACGTAAAAACGAATGCAAAGGTGATTACGCAGACACCGGTCTGAGACCAAAAGCATAAAAACACTGTAGTCACATCCCCCCTTAAGCCTGTACCCTCTAGTTCCGGACCCACCGAACTTGGGAAAAAGTCCCTGACTGCTCACCTTATCCTTGCCCTTCATGATTTTAGAAGATCACCTCTCAGCCTCCAAATCTCCAGGGAAAATAGTCCCAGCCTATTCAACCTTTCCCAATAGCTCAAACCGTCCATCTCCGGGAAAGTCCTTGCAAATGTTTTCTGAACCCTTTCAAGTTTCTCAACATTATTCCAAGAACAGGGAGATTGGAACTGAAAACAGAATTCCAGAAGGGCCTTCATCAGTGCCCTGTCCAGCCACAATATGACATCACAACAGCTGCATTCAATGCATTGACCAATAACGGGGAGCGTACCAAATGCTGCATTCACTCCCCTGCCTACCTGGGACTCTACTTTCAAGGAACTATGAACCTGCACTCCAAGGTCCCTTTGTTCAGCAACGCTCCCCAGGACATTACCATTAAGTGTATAAGCCCTGCCCTGATTTGCCTTTCTAAAATACAACAGCTCACATTTATCCAAATTGAACTCCATCTGCCATTCCTTGCTCCAGTGGCCCATCTGATCAAGATCCTGTTGTATTCTGAGCTAACCTTCTTCACTGTCCATGACATCTCCAATTTTGGTGTCTTCTGTAAACCTACTGACCATACCTCATATATTCACACCCAAGTCATTTACTGAAGGGCCCAATATCCATCCTTGCAGCACACTGCTGCTCACAGACCTCCAGTCCGCAAAGCAACCCTCCATCATCATCCTCTGTCTCCTACTTTCAAGGCAATTTGGTAATGGCTTGCTCTCCCTGCATTCCATGTGATCTAACCCTGCTAACCAGTCTGCTTTGTGGAACCTTGTTGAATGTCCATATAAACAACATTCACTGCCCGGCTTAATCAATTTTCTTTGTCACTTCAAAACAGTCACACAAGTTAGTGAAACACAATTGTGCATGTACAAAGCCACAGTGAGTCTCCCTGATCATTCCTTACCTTTCCAAATAGATGGATATCCTGTCCCTCAGAATCCCTTCCAACAACTTGCCTGCCACTGATTCAGGCTCACTGTTCTCTTGTTCCATGGCCTCTCCTTACCACCTTTTTAAAATAATGGCACCTCACCTGTCGTTATGAACGATACAAATATCACAGGAGAGGCCCAACAATCAGTTCCCTAGATTTCCAGAAAGTTCCAGGATACACCTGATCAGGTTCCAGGGCTTTATCCACCTTGATGCGATTTAAGACATCCAGTCCCACCTCCTCTGTAACATGGACACTTTTCAAGTTATCACTGTTTATTTCTCCAAACTCTCAAGCTTCCATATACTTCTCCAGTAAAAATGACGAGAAATATTTGCATATATTTCACACCCTCTGTGGGTCCATAGGCAGCCTTGTTGACCTTTAAGGAGTCACGTTGTCTGGTCCAGTTAATCTTTTGTCTGTGATATATTTGTTTAATCTCTTTGGATTCTATTCCAGGACATCCCAGAAAGGCCTACTTCACGGACCATAATTTTCCCCTGACTAGATCAACAATGCCCTCCATCACATACCCTCCACTTCCCGCACCCCTGCCTTTACCCCACCCCTCCAGCCACAATAAATAACATAACCCTGTGGTCTTCACCTTCCATCCCAATAATCTTCAGATACAGTGCATTAACCTCTGTTATTTCTGCTACCTAAAGTCAGACACCACCACCAGAGACATATTTCCATCCCCAACCCTATCTGTGTTCCGCAGAGACCATTCCCTCTGCACCTCCCATGTTCGGTCCACACCCTCCCACCAACGCACGCTCCACACCCTTGACCCTCCCTTGCTGCCATGGGAGATGTAAAACATGCGGCCACGCCTCCCTCTGACCAAGACCCCAAAAGGATCTTTTCACATCAGGCAGAGATTTGCCTGCACATCCCAAAACCTCATCTACTGCATCTAGACACTATGGAAAATTCAACATGGTTCATCCAACTAACCTACACATCTTTGGACTGTGGGAGGAAAATGGAACACCCTAAGGAAATCCTCACAGACACTGGGGAGAATGTGCCACCTTGAACACAGATAGTTGCCCGAGGCTGGAATCAAACCCAGGTCCCTGGTGCTGAGGAAGCAGCGCTAACCACTGAGCCACAATACTGTGGGGTCTTCGGTGCTGATGTGCTGCCCCACTGATACCTCAGTCACTCACCCTGCCTCATTTCCTAAGAGGCAGTGATGATGTAGTGAAATTATCACTAGACAGTTAATCCAGAGACCCAGATAACGTTCTGGGGACCCGGGTTTGAATCCCATCACAGCAGATTTTGGAACGTGTATTCAATAAATATCTGGAAAAAATAATCTAGTGACGACAAGGAATCCATTGTTAATTGTTGGAAAAACCAATTTGGTTCACTCATGACCTTTAGAGAAGGAAAATGCCATCCTTAGCTGGTCTGGTCTGCATGGGACTCCAGACCTATAGCAATGTGTCTGCTCTCTGGGTAAATGCAGCAATAAATGCTGTCCGAGCCAGTGACAGCCTCATCCTGTGAATGAAGAAAACACGTCAGGTTTTGTTCCTTCTCTAGTAGGAACATCCTACAAACTGATTTTGAAATGTTCTCGTACACACTGAACAAATACCTTTCCATCCAAGCCCTTAACACAACAGCACTCCGAGGCTATGTTAGTAAAGTTAAAACCACTTATCATTGCATCCATATTATTCTTACAGATAACTGAGGTCTCCTGGTAAAATTGTGTCTCAATTCCCAGCTGACTATTGGGAGAGAGTCTATAATACAATCCCAGTAAGATGGTCATTCCTTTCTTATTTCTCAGTACCAACCAAATAACTTGCCTGGAGGTATTCCCAGGAATATCCTCCCGAACCCAGCCAGAATGCTATCCCTAATCAAAGATGCCGCTCCCCCGCTCTGTTTCTCTCTTTCTATCCTTGCTATCGCATCTATACCCTGGAACATTAAGCTGCTAGTCCTATCCATCCCTGAGTGCTGCCTCTGTAATTGCTGTAATATCCCAGGCACATGTTCAAAACCATACCCTGAGCCCACCTGCCTGACCTGTCAGGTCTCTTGCACTGAAATAAATGCAGTGAAACTGGTCCGTCCCACCTCATTCTGTAGCTTGCTCTTGCCTGCCTTGACAGTCTGACCGGTGAACAGTACCAGCCTCAGACTCACCTCTTTTCTCACTATCTCTTTAGGTTTACCCCGACTCCCTCACTGGTTTAATGCCTCCCAAGTGGCACTAGCAAATCTCCCTGCTCGTCAGGACCCCATGCTTTCCCCTTCCTCTGCAATTGGTACCAATGTACAATGTCCTCCCAATGGTTAATATCCCTTTTGAGAATATTCTGCTCCCTCTGAGAGACACTGGCACCAGGGCAGCACCACCCCATTCTGATGTCTCACTGTCAGCTGCAGAAACGGCAGACTGTGCCCCTGACTAGAGAGTCCTCTATCACCATCGATCGTATGGAACTGGATATACCTCACATTATGTTAGAAGCCAGTCTCAGTCCCAGTAACTTGGCTGTCAGTGCTACATTCGCCTGAAAGTCTATTACCACCTACATTTTCCAAAACAGTATACTTGTCTGAGATGGGGATAGCCACAGGAGACTCCTGCAGTACCTACCTACCCCTCCTAGCTTTCCTGGACGTAACCCATCCACCTGACTGTATCTACAAAATCCTGCAATCCTGAGACTGCCACCTATCAAATTCCCGAGCTCCTATCAATTCGTCACTGCCTTTAATCACTCCTCCACCAATCCATGCGATCCAATAGGATTTGCAATCACACTTCCTGCAGACATGATCATCAGGATCATTGAAACTCTCCCTAATCTCCCACATCCGACAGGAACAGCACGCCACTCTACAACAGGCCATCTCTCCGCCTTAACAACCTACAGACCAAGACAAAGGCACAGTCTTACTGCTTGATAAATACTGCCCGAGAATAACTTAATGCTTACGTTTCATATCTTAAACATTTAATCAAGAGACCGTAAGACATTAAAAAGAAATCCTCACCTGACTCATGATTGTAGATTTAATAAAATAAAACTGACTAAGATTGATATTTGAAGAGACTGAAACTCACTGAGCTGATCCCCAGCTCTGAGTACTTCCAAGGGGGAGGTCTCTCTGAGGGCAGCTGTGAAATGTCACTGTTTCTCTTCTCTGCCCACTCCATTAACTTCACAGCAAGTCAGCTTAGAGAGGTCATTGCTTGGTTTTATTCACTTGGGGTTGCCTTTGCTGCCCAGACTAGTATTTATTGTCCCCCTTTACTTGTCTTGGAGAAAGTGGTGGTTAACCGCCTCCCTGAAATGCTGCAGTCCATGTACACCACAGTGATGTTTGGACAACAATCCCCCTCTGGCCCCACAACCGTCCCTGTCTCTGGAAGCCCCTCCCCCTTCAGAAATTACATTTCTGTGGCATAAGATTTTTATTTGGATTCATTTTTGTTTAATAAACTCCCTCCCCCCACTAAAAAAAAGTGAAATATTTCGCCCCCAAACAAATCTGTTGATTGACCTTTTGGAGAGGCCGACACATGGACGTTGCAGTATTTTATCTCAAATTGTACACGTAGAATGACAGAACATTCTTTTAAACATTGCTAAAAAGGGAGGCAATGGCTTAATGGTATTCCTGCCAGATGAGTGACATGTGCAATGTTCCGAGGATTAGGGATAGAATCCCAACATGGCTGATGGTGGCATCGGAATTCAATACAATCTAGAATGAAAAGGCGAATGATGACCATGAAACTATTGTCGATTGTTAGAAAACCCATCTGGTTCACTCATGTCCTGTAGGGAAGGAAACTGTCATCCTCACCTGGTCTGGCCTACATGTGACTCCAGACCCACAGCAATGTGGTTAACTCTCAACTGCCCTCAGGAAAATACTTTAATAACTGTTCACAAATACCCCGCAGGTATCACTTAAAAACTGACTGTTCCCATTGGGAACACGTGAATTTCTGAACGGCCTGAACTAAAACGAGTTTCAGCTTCACCTTCTCCCTGTCTCCCCTCGCTCTGTTTTCATCTAACTCCAAAACACTCATTGAGCCAAGCAGCCCTCACAGTGCAGCCCTGTCATTGTCATTGTCTGCTCACACCTACACTGCCCTCAGCCTCCTGTACTGTTCCAGTGCATCTCAATGGGAGCTCAGGGACAGCACCTCATCTTTCAATTCAGCCCTTTGTAACCCCAGAGTCAACATGGACCTCAGCAGTTTCTGAATGAACAGACAGTTGTCAGAATCTGAAACATTCCACCTGAAAAGGTACTGGAATTTGAGTCCAAAAGGACTTTTAATGGGAACTTTGCAGGTAATTGAAAATATGAAGTTTACAGGTTAACATCATGAAGTGGGTGATTGGGTCTAATCTGAGAGTTCTTACAATGAGATGAGGTATTATTTGGATAAATCTGTACTCCCTCTCAGGGCAATATCTCCTTCCTCAGCTGCAGGGCCCAGAACAGAGCACACACCCAAAGGGTGATCCAACCACGATTTTGTACATCTTTCCGCTTTACAAAAATATTGGAGATATTTTCCCACAAACAGAACAAACCTTTCTCCTTCCACAGTTAAATGCCAATGATATTCAGATCCTGATGACTCCATTGACTGTAAAAACTTACTTTTGAGATCCCAACGTCAATTATTCTGATTTAATATCCTATGAAATGAATTCACAAAATACTCAGTCAATACAGGAAGAATATAAAGACATACTTTTTTCTTGGTATGTGCTTGATGTGTAAATGCCTCTCTTTAAATCGTACACACCCGCCCCATCCTAGGAAGGGGACATGTCCATGCCCCTCACTGTACCTTGCCCCCAATAAAGATGGCGGCCATATCCCAGGACCTATCACCGCCTGAGGGCCACAGCCATTTTCCCATCTGCTGCAAACTCGGAAAAGAGTTTCTAATTCAGACTAACAACCCGCACAGAGTGTAATTAAAACTTCCCAGTCTAAAGTGACTCATTATCTCCCTGTCTCCGAGGCCACTCTCCCCTTCCATGTTTGCCTCTCCCACATTCACCAACGGCCGAGTCACGTGACACTGCACAGGCGGAGTTACTGGTGACGTGTCATCCCACTGGCCACGCCCCACATTCACTCCCATTGTTTGGATGACCAGCTGGTTCCACTTGGTCCAACAGTCCCACCCCCTTTGCCTATTGGTCCGAAGCTTCCACCAATCAGCTGGACCCCATTGTGAGGTCAGTGGTGGGATCCTCCCCGTGCCTGAATCAAACCCGGAAGGTGGATGGATGGTGTCAATCAGGAACAACAAGCAGGAGGTGCTGGGAAAGCTCAGCAGGTCTGGCAGCATCTGGGAACAGGATCTGTCCAGTGGCCCTTCCTCAGAACCGATGGGAGCTGGGAAAATTAGGATCCTGACAGTGTGGAAACAGGCCATTCGGCCCAAGTCCACAGCGTCCCTCCGAATGTATCCCACCCAGACCCATTCCACTACCTGACCCTATTGCTATATATTTCTCCTGACTAATGCACCTAACCTACACATCCCTTAGCATTATGGGAAATTTAGCTTGGCCAATTCAACAAATCTGCAGATCTTTGTACTGCAGGAGATAGGGGTTAAAGAGTAAATAATGGGCAGGTACAGAACCCAAAAGAGAGACCAGTACATTTGGAAAGACAAAGGAGTGGATTATGATCAGGCTGGGATGGTGCATAGCTGTTAATGGAGGGGACAGGAACCGGTGTCTGGCAGCATCTCAGTGGTGGTAATGGAAATGGCAGAAGATGATCCACATTTTGCTGCAAAAACAGACCCCGAGCTTCCAGCTGCCTGTCACTTTAACACACGAGCCTTTGAAACCCATACATCCAACTGCAAGGATAGAACCCTCCCTAAGTTCTTACCTTCCACCCAGATACAACACATCATCCTCTGCCATTTCTACCACTTACAATCAGACCCCACCACCAGACTCTTAAGGAGTTTGACAGGATAAATCGTGACAGGATGTTTCCCATCATGGGGGAGTCTGAAACCAGCTTCTGGGTCAGTCACGGAATCAAGGGTTCCGCTTCAGATTCATCAAGTTTAAGGCGACACCGACGCGGGTAAGGGGTTTCAGTAGCAATGGAGCTGGGGGAGGAGGAGACAAACAACGTTTCAGAGATTGGAATTCCTGGTGTTAGTGATTGTGTAGATACCTGATCAGAAGGTCAGCTTGGGGTTACAGATATGAGAGCAATATTACAAAGAGTGTAATTCTGCCTCAGAGTTCTCAGGGAGAGCGAGGGGCTCAGCAGTAAGGGAAAGGAATTTGTAAGGCAATGGGTTTAACCATTATAATGCTTCATTGGAGGAAACTGCACCTAATTGAGTAGTGGGAGGGTGCTAAGCAGTTTGATAACTGAGTAACAGTGGAGTAATGGAGAGAGATGATGGGGAGGGAGAGCTCTGCAACAATTACTGACTGAGCTGGTCCGGTCCTAAAGGATATAGCTGCTCAACTGAGTCTGCAGCAGGTTGTAAGGGAACCAACAAGAGGGAAAAACATACTTGATCTCATTGTTATGAATTGACCAGCTGCAGATACATCTGTCCATGACAGTATCGGTAGGAGCGACCATCACACACTCCTTTTGGAGACAAAGTCTTGCCTTAAAGTTAAGAAAAATCTCCATTGTGTTGAGTGGCACTATCACTATTCTAAATGGGATAGAATTTGAAGAGATGTTAGATCTTAAACCGGGTACCTCTGAGGCACTGTGGGACATCAACAGCAGCAGAACTGTACTCCAGCACAATCTGTAATCTCATGGGTTTGTACATCCCGCTCTCACCCATCACAACGGACAGGAAAGGAGGGCATGCCATGAGCAGCACCAGGCATACCTAAAAATGAAGTGCCAACCTGGTGAAGCTACCAAACAGGACCATCTGCATATCAAACAGCATCAGCAGCAAGCAATAGAGTGAAGTGATTCTACATCCAATGGATCAGATCAGAGCTCTGCAGTTCTGCCACACCCAGTTGTGAACGGTGATGGACAATTAAACAACTCACTGGAGGAAGCATCACAGATATCCCCACCCTTACTGATGGACGGGCCTCACATATACAAGCACCAGATACGACAACAGCATTTGCTCCAGAACTTGCCACCCACCAAGCCAAGTACCGCTCCAGCACTGGCATCGAACAACAATGTAGAACAGGCATGTTCAACACAAAAACACAGGGCAATCCAATCCAGGAAATTTCCCTCTATCAGTCCACACTCGATCAGCAGTAAAGTGATGGAAGATGTCACCAACAGGGCTACCACGCAGCAGCTGCTCAGCAACAGCCAGCTGAGTGACACTCATTCTCGGCTCCACCAGGGCCACTCAGCTCCCGATTGTGTTACTGCCCTGATTCACAACCTGACAACCAGCTGAATCCCAGAGGTGAGGTGAGGGGACAGCCCAGTCCCACTCCAACACCACTATTTCTAGCTGATTCTACCCTTGTCTCAGCTCATATACTCTCATCCACCTTGTGTTATCTCCAGGCTTCAGTAGCTAAACACACTCCTGGCCAGCTTCCCACATTCAATCTCCCTGTCATCTCAAGAAAAACTAAATGTCTGCTACCCTAGTACTCCTTTGTACCAAAACTTGTTGAACCTTCAAAAAGCTCCTATTCATAATCAACAGCATAGAGCCACAGAGATGTACAGCATGGAAACAGACCCTTCAATCTAACCTGTCCATGCCGACCAGATATCCCAGCCCAATCTAGTCTCACCTGCCAGCATCCGGCCCACATCCCTCAATTTAAAATTCTCACCCTTGATGTAATTCCTGGGTGTGATCATCCCTAGCTCGCTGTATCTCACACCCTTTGAGACCCCGACAACCCATTCTGTTCGAGACTCCCAATGATCTGTTAATTCATTACCTCACCTGTGTGGCTGCTTTTACAGTTGCCAAAACAACAAGGTCTGAAATTCGCAGCCAAAGCCTCACAGGTCTGCTTTCCTCCTTTAAGACATTCCTCAAAATCTGCTTATTTGGCAATGCTTTTGGTCACCTGACCTAATATCATCCTTCTCTGGCCTTATGTCTAAAGTTCCCAATAATATTTTTGTGAAATTATAAGCAGGATAATGTAACTACAAACTGTTCTTGATTTGGACATTATCTTCAAATCATCACTGTTGCTGTAATGAATAATCTATAACATCTATTACCCAACCACATTGTGGGAGCACCTTCACCACACAAACTGCAGCTGTACAAGAAAGTCAAACATCACCCTCTCCCCAGGCAACAGGGCTTTGGCATTAATCACTGGGATCTGTGGAAGGAGAAACACAGTTGATGTTTCAGGGAGTGCAAAACGGATTACAGGGAATGAAAATGGTGCAGAATTTGAGAGTCAGAAATGGAAGGAAAATACACTTGCTTATTGGAAAAAGGAATTCTTGACTGTCAAAGATTTTCCAGAAAAATATTAATAAGCAGCACATGGTCAGGGGCTGGGCGGCAGTGAAAAGTTAACTTACTAAAATATCTGTAAAAGTTATAGTAAAATACTAAACAGACCAAAGATACACCCATTGTTCGAGACTGAGGAAGCTAGATATTAACAAAGTGGTCATGAGGGAGCCCAGAGATGAAGCAGAACAGTGTAAGTTGTTATGATCTCACAGTCATAGAGATGTATAGCACCGAGAAAGACCCTTCGGTCGAACTCACCCATGCCAACCAGGTACCTAAACCTAATCTATTCCCATTTGCCAGCACTTGCCCATATCCCTGTAAATGCTTCCTAATCATATCATGTATCTTTTTAGATGCCTTTGACATGTTTTAGTTGTACGAGTCTCCACCACTTCTTCTGGCAGCTCACTCCACCCACTGCATGAAAGAATTGTCTGTTAGACCCCTTCGAAATTTTATCCATTCACCCTAAAGTAATGCCCTCTCATCTGGACACCACCACTCCGGGGAAAACACCTGGTTCATTTACTCTATCCATGTCCCTCATGATTATATAAACCTCCATAACATCACCGCTCAGACTATGGCACTCCAGGGAAAACAGCCCAGCCTTTTATGCCTCACCCCGTAGCTCAAATCCTGCAACCCTAACAACATCCTTGTAAGTCTTTTTTGAAACCTTTCAAGTTTCACAGCACCCTTCTGATAGGAGGCAGGCCAGAATTCCACACACTATTCCAAACGTGGCCTAACAAATGTCCTCTACAGCAACATGACCTCCCACATCCTGTACTCAATGCTCTAACCAATAAAGGAAAATATACTGAACACCTTCTTCATCATCCTATCTACCTGTAACTTGACTTGCAAGGACTATGAACCTGCAGTCCCAGGTCTCTTTGTTCCGCAAACATCTCCAGGGCCTTGCCATTCAGTGTATAAGTCCTGTCCTGATTTGCTTTTCCAAAATGCAGCACCTCACATTTATCTAAATTAAACCCCATCTGATCAATATCTCATTGTAATCCGAGGTAACCTTCTTCATTATCCACAATACCTCCAATTTTGTATGACCTGCAAACTCATTACGATACCAAATCATTTAAATGAATAATGAAACAAATCCAGAAATAAACACCCATTTCTCTGAGTTGAATGTGCTCTGTGTAAATCCTGCCCAATGAATCTGTACCAGAGAAAGGCTGCACATGTGCCTGGCTGCACCTTGCCCCCTACAAAGCTGGCGGCTCCGCACGTGTCCAGTGAATTCTTGCCCCAAATAAAGATGGCGGCACGCACCCATGCCTGCAGCCACACTGAGGCAATTCCCCGTTTTCTGAAAATACGAGACTGGGATGTTCATATTTGTGTTTTCCGATGTGCACATTTTGTTTGTAAAACCTCTCCGCTCACACAGAACCTCTCTCACCTCCTGCGGTTCCACAGACAGCCTTGATGTTTGCGGGTACCTATTCTCTGCCTGGTTACTCGTTTGTCCTTAGTGTGTTTGTACAATCACTTTGGATTCTCCTTAAACCTATTTCCTAAAGCTATCTCATGTCCCCTTTTTGCCCTCCTGGTTTACCTCGAGTGTACTCCTACTGCCCCTATACTCCTCTCGGGATTCACACAAACCCAGCTCTCTGTACCTGCCATATGCCTCCTTCATTTTCTTGACCAGGTCCTCAATTTCTCTCAACAGGCAGCATTCCCTACACCTACCAGCCTTGGCCTTAACAGGAACATACTGTCTATATACTCTCATTGTCACAGGCCTATGGAGGCAATAGCAGATGAGGACAGAGAAACAATCATCCCAGTAAAGAGGCAATGTTGGGAAAGATAACAGCCTCAAGGTAGCTGGGTCTCCTGGCCCTGATGGATTGCATCCCAGGGACTAAAGAAGATGGGGGCGGGGGGAATAACAAATAGACTCGTGATAATTCACTAAAATTTGTTGGATTCTGGAATGGTTTTGACAGACTGGAAGCTGCAAATTGGTGCCACTATTTTTCAAAAAGGACCTGTAGCTTAACTTCTGTAGTGGAGAAAATGCTTGAATCTCTCAAGGAAGTAGTGGTGAGGTATCTGGGTAGAAATTGTCTCATTTAGCCGACACAGCATGGATTCATGAAAGGCAGGTCATGTCTAACACATTTACTGGAATTATTTGAGGATACGATGAGAGCGTTGGACAAGGCGGACTCGGTGGAGGTGGTGTACCTGGATTTCCAGAAGGTATCGATACGTTGCCACACAAAAGGCTGCTGTATAAGGTAAGATGCACAGCATTATGGGTAATGTATTATCATTGATACAGGATCGGTTCACCAACAAAAAATAAAGAATGGGGATAACGGGTGTTTGGATTAGTGTTGACACTACAACTGTTTGCAATTTACACAAATGTTTTGGACTTGAGGACCAAGTGTACGGTGTCAGAGTTCACATTTGATACAAAGATGAGTAAAGCAATGTCTGCAGAGGCCACTGTCAGTCTGCACAGGGATACAGATAGTTACGTGAGTGGGTAAGGTTCTGGCAGATGGAGTTCAATCTTCCATTTTGGTCGGACTAACAGCAAACTGGATGATGAAATGGTGAAAACATGCAGCAGGCTGCTGTGCAGAGGGAGCTGGGTGTCCTTGTGCATGAATCACAGGAAGCTGGTTTGCAGGTACAGCAGGTAATTAAGGCAGTGAAGGGAATATTGTCCTTCATTGCTAGAGGGATGGTTATGCTGCAGCTGTACAGGGGGCTGGGGAGGCCACACCTGGAGTACTGTGTACAGGTTTGATCCCCTTACATTAGCAAGGATGTACTGGCACTGGAGGGAGTACAGAGGAGGGTCACTAGTTTGAGTTGGGAGTTGAGAGGGTTGGTGTATGTGGAGAGATTGAGAAAACTGGTTCTATACTCATTGTAATTTAGAAGAATGGGAGGTTGGAGAGGAAACAAATAAAATTATGAGGGGAGGAGATAAGACAGAAGCAGGGAGGCTATTTCCACTGGGGCAGGTCAAACTACAGAGCATTA
>NW_026868094.1:336715-408130 GCF_020745735.1 Hemiscyllium ocellatum | reverse complement strand
CCCTCCCTCTCCCTCTCTCTCACCCTCCCCTCTCTTCTTCCCTCCCCTCCCCTCGCCCTCCCTCCCCTCCTATCTCTCGCCCTCACCTCCCCTCCCCTCTCTCGCCCTCCCCTCCCTCCTTCTCCTCTCTCGCCTTCTCCCTCCCTCTCACTCCTCTCCCTCACTCTCCCCTCTCTCGCCCTCCCCCTCCCTCTCTTTATCCCTCTCTCTTTCCCCCTCTCTCGCCCCCCTCTCTCACCCTCTCTTCCCTCTCACGCCCTCTCTCTCCGTCTCGCCCTCCCTGCCTTTCCACCCCTCCCTTGCCAACCATTCTTGCCCTCCCCTCTCTCTCCCTCTCCTGCCTCCCGCCCTTCTCTCACCTTCCCCTCTCTCGCCTTCCCCCTTGCCCTATCTTACCCTATCTCTCACTTTCCCCCCTCTACTCCCTGCTCCTTCACTCTGTCTCCACCTTCTCTCACTCTCAACCGCCCTCAATCGGTGTCTCTCTCCCTCCGTTTCTCTCTGACTGAATCTCTCTCCCTCCTGTCCCTCTCTCCCTGTCTCTCAGACACACTCTTTCTCCCTGCTCCTTCCCTCTCCCTCTGACCCCGAGAGTGGAGGTGGGCTGTGGTTGGTGGTGGGACGGGGGTGGGGGTGAGATGGGGTAGAGATGGAACTGCTGGAGGAGACAGAGACGGGCAGGACAGAGAGTGTGAGGGTGAGGGAAAGTGAAGAGTGGAGGCAGGTGGAGAAACCGGGGTTGGGGCGGTTGGTGTGAGAGGGAGAACGAGGGAGAGTGAAAGGGGGAGGTTGTGAGAAAGAGTGAGTGTGCAGGGAGAGAGAGGGAGAAATGTGGAGTAAGAGTGGGGGAGATGAAATGGGGAGGCCAGGTTGGAAAGGGGATGGGGAGGGGGACAGAGGGAGTTAACCCCAGCTCCTGAGCTCAGGGCGCGGTGCCCTCCCCTTCCCTGAGGACCAGGACTTGGGGCTGAGTCTGTCTCTCTCCAGCTCAGCTTCTCCAACACAAAGACACACAACAACATCGGTCCCTCTGCTGCTCGGCACGCTGTCATCAGCATTTTTATTGGTTACAAATGGAAGTGATGGATACAGTCAGTGGGATGGTGCCTTTTCTCACTGGCCCCTGAGTTGTGAGAAACATTGAAATGTTTCCCTGTAACCCCCCTGTGGGATAAGGATGGACAAACCAGCGCTCCCCTCAGTCTGTTACCATAGCGACAGGCTGCTCCATCGCTGAAACACTGAACTGAAATGAGAAAATCCCGGATGGTGTGATTAATGAGGGAATTTGATGGATGGATGGATTTGGGTGAAGGGATATTTCAGCACATTCTTCAGCTGCTGCCTGAACTTAGTCTGGGTCACGGCATAAATCGCGGTGTTTGTGCAGCAACTGAGGAGCTGCAGCATGAAGCCCAATTCGTGTACAAAGTCATGGAGATATATAGAGTCATACCCAATATTATACATCCGGTACCATATAGAATACAGCATTAACATTGACCATAACAGGATGAAATTGGCCGAGATCACAAACAGTAAAATGATGGATTTTTTTCGGTTTCTCATTTCAGTGTCAGACTGAGCGTCCCCATTGGTGTGAGCGCGGAGTCTCCTGCGGGCTCTGCTGGTCACTAAAATGTGTCTGACGGTGAGAACATTGAGCAGCAGAATCAGGAGAAATGGGACACACGGGGTTAGAATGTGGTGGAGGAACTCGATTGTGACCCAGACACTGGAGAATGTAACAGCGCCTGTTACATCACAAAACCAGGGGGCGTTCCGCAGCCAATACCGAGCCGTGAGCATAAAATACCAGGAAATGTTCTTTAAACAGCTCAGCACAGTCACTGCTCCCAGAACCACAGCCGCCGTTTTCTCACTGCAATATTTACTTTTCAGCTTCTGGCAACAAATGGCCACAAACCGATCAAAGGTGAAAGTGACGGTGAACCAGACAGAGCAGTCAGTGGCTGCATAAAGCAGGACGGCGTGGATATTACACACGGGGACGGAGTACAGGAAATAAAACTGTTCCCGATAAACAATGGGAATGTGTCTCAGGATCAGGTCGAGGAAAATGACCAGGAGATCCGCCGCTGCCATGGCCCCCAGGTAACGTCTGACACATGGAGACAATCCACAATCTTTATAAAGCAGGACGTAGATGGTCACTACGTTAACTGTGAGGAAGGAAAACAAACCCATTATCCATCAGCCTGGAGGCAAAGGGACCCGTTTGATCGGGGACCCAGTGAGATTTTCAAATGTGTCCCTGTATTCAGGGATTTATTAAAATAATTGGAGCTGGAATAACAAATGGGAAGGTTGGAATTACTGACAAAAATGTGACACAAACCACAAGAAACCCTCCCTCCCCAAACACACAGAGACACATCCATAAGGACAGATGGTTTCTAGAACATTCCCACACACTCGATCACTCGAGAGCAGACACAGGTCACTCCTTCCCAGTTCCTAATACGGAGGGTGGAAACGTTGCTGTCCTGAAGGATTCTCTCCCAGTTTCCTGAAGACAAACGGAGTTTGGGAATTTCGTATATTTTGGTCTAAATTGTGGTCGATCCTGTGTCGTGGAGAAATGTAAATGCAGGGAAAACGTATTCCCCCCTTTAACTGCCTGAGGGGCCTTCGGAACAGTGTCTCCTTCTCCCTGGAACGGGATCTCTTCCCTCGGGATCTTATCGTTTGTTCAATTCACTGACGTCCGGCCGTTCACAAACAAACAACGTCAGGGACAGAACGTTCCGGGGAATGACAGTTATAGAATGTCAGGGACAGAACGTTCCGGGGAATGTCAGTTATAGAATGTCAGGGACAGAACGTTCCGGGGAATGTCAGTTATAGAATGTCGGGGACAGAACGTTCCGGGGAATGGCAGTTATAGAATGTCGGGGACAGAACGTTCCGGGGAATGGCAGTTATAGAATGTCGGGGACAGAACGTTCCAGGGAATGGCAGTTATAGAATGTCGGGACAGAACGTTCCAGGGAATGGCAGTTATAGAATGTCGGGACAGAACGTTCCGGGGAATGTCAGTTATAGAATGTCAGGGACAGAAACTTCCGGGGAACTCCGTGACCTGTCCATCACCTTTCTCCCCATCCACCAACATGATGTACTGTGCACAGGCTACATATCCATCCAGCACAGGGAGCTGTGCAGGCCACATCATTGTATTATCCATAAACCTCAGCCAGACAGTCTGACCAGCACAGAGACCTGTGCAGTGATCACCCGTGAATTCATCTGTAACCCAGGAGCAGTTACCCTCCCAGCATGTAGGGCTGTGTACCCCACCCCAGTGCATTGATCTGTAACCCAGGAGCAGTTACCCTCCCAGCATGTAGGGCTGTGTACCCCACCCCAGTGCATTGATCTGTAACCCAGGAGCAGTTACCCTCCCAGCATGTAGGACTGTGTACCCCACCCCAGTGCATTGATCTGTAACCCAGGAGCAGTTACCCTCCCAGCATGTAGGACTGTGTACCCCACCCCAGTGCATTGATCTGTAACCCAGGTGCAGTTACCCTCCCAGCATGTAGGGCTGTGTACCCCACCCCAGTGCATTGATCTGTAACCCAGGAGCAGTTACCCTCCCAGCATGTAGGACTGTGTACACCACCCCAGTGCATTGATCTGTAACCCAGGAACAGTTACCCTCCCAGCATGTAGGACTGTGTACCCCACCCCAGTGCATTGATCTGTAACCCAGGAACAGTTACCCTCCCAGCATGTAGGACTGTGTACCCCACCCCAGTGCATTGATCTGTAACCCAGGAGCAGTTACCCTCCCAGCATGTAGGACTGTGTACCCCACCCCAGTGCATTGATCTGTAACCCAGGAGCAGTTACCCTCCTAGCATGTAGGGCTGTGTACCCCACCCCAGTGCATTGATCTGTAACCCAGGAGCAGTTACTCACCCAGCATGTAGGACTGTGTACCCCACCCCAGTGCATTGCTCTTTAACACTGTGTTAGATCCCTGCCCAGTGAGGGGAAGCTTGCAGCCCATACTGGAAGTGACAGGAAGTACAGCTCCCACCCATTTACAGCTCCATATCTCCATTGTGCCCTGACAAGGGGGTGCTGTGGGTGTGAACATCACTGCCAGAGAGAGATGGCGGGGGAATCAGTTTAAATATCACCACATGGGAGTGGTTTGGGGTATAGACAGAGAGGGGGAGACTGAGAGACAGTGTCATTGTAGGATGTGTTCCCAGGTTTCGGAATGCTGAAATGCAGACACTTCGATAGCATCCGTAACATGAGCCAGTCTTCCCAGGAAAGATGGGAAAAAGGGAGATTGGTGTGAGGTCAGATGAAACAACAGCTGCTGTGTGGTTTTGAAATCACGTTTATGTAATTTTAATAAGTGTCTCATTGAAACAGTATATTGCTGTAGAGTTGGAGTATGGTAATAAGCAGTTAGGAGAAAGAGGGTCCCAGAGTTGTGAATAGTTGATGCAAGATGTTCACTTTCAGAGTTAAAAAATTACATTGATACTTTTTGTTTAAACACGAGAATTTGGGAGTTCTCTATCACTCATATTTCAACAGTTTACAAGGTAAATTGAGCATTTCTTTATGTTTAGTTTAAGTTACCAGATGAGCTTCACACTGTGCCCTAACAATTGCTGTGTGTGTATCTGTGTGTCTCTGTGTGGGGCTGGTCTGGCTGTCTCTGTGGTGCTGAAAGTGATGCAATGCCTCCCTCTGCTGGCCTCCCCACGCCACTGCACAGGCATTGGCAGAGGGTGAAAACCAACAGGGATTCATTCAGAGAAGGTGAGGGAGAGGGCAGCTGCTCACAGCACCATCCAAACTGATGTCTTATCCATGTACTGATCTAAATGTCCTTTAAATATTGTAACTGTCCCTATTTTCACCAGTTCCTCTAGAAGTTAATTCCACACACAAGCCAGCTTCTGTCTGAAATAATTACCTCTCCTGACTTTTGTAAATCTTTTTCCTCACGCCTCAAAATATCCCTCCGTTTTGAATCCCCAACTCTCGGGAAAAGACATCAGCCCTACAGCTTATCTGTACCCCTCATCATTTTATAAACCTCTGTAAAGTTACCCCTCCATCTCATACTCTGCAGTGAAAAATGTCCCAGCCTATTCAGCCTCTCCTTATAGCTCAACCCTCCATTTCCAGTAACATACAGGTTAACCTCTTCTGAACCCTCCCAGCTTAATAATATCAAGATCAATAATATCAAAGAGAAGAGTCAAGGTATTTGCTAAGGGTACGGGGGAGTCCAAAACTAGAGGACATAGGCTTAAGCTGAGAGAGTAACATTTAAAAGCGACCTAAGGGGCAGCTTTTTCACCCAGAGGGTGGTGTGCCTATGGAATGAGCGGGCAGGATGCCCAGACTGGACACAGTATTCCAGAAGAGGTCTCACCAATGTCCTGTACAACCACAACATGACATCCCAAGTCCGATACTCAAAGGACTGACCTATGAAGACTAGTGTGTTAAACACCTTCTTAGCCACTTTCTATATCAGATGCAAATTTTAAAGAATTAAACCTGACAGCCTAGGTCTCTGTACTACAACACCACCAAAAGACCTTACTTTTAATTGTATAGGTCCTGTTGTTGTTTGATTTACCAAATCCAATGCCTGGCATTAATCCAGACTATCCTCCATCTGCCACCCCTCAGCCCAGTGTGTGATATGACTGCCACCTCCCCCTCCCCCTTCAATTTTAAAATGCCCACCCCTCTCCAGGAGGCCTGCACACTCCGGCCTTGATTTCACAAAGACCCTGAGCTTGGGTTGCCTTGTGTGGTTAGAGGGAGGAGGGACAGATTGCAGACACAGTCAGTGGGGAGGAGAGGCTGGACAGTAATCAGCGGCCTGGTGTCATTTCATGGTTTTAGGCAGAGGGCAGACACACGTTAGAGGTGGGTAAGATTGATCGGTGTTTTGGGGTCAGAAATTAATCCCTTCCTTCGCCTCTGGTGTTCAGTAATAAACATCTATTTGAGACCCTTCATTGGGCAGAGTGTTTCTGTTGGATTTCTTTCCCTAATATTGCAGACTACAGATAATAGCGATTAAAGATATTCATAGTTAATTTCAATATTCAGCAAGTACACTCAATATCCTACAGTTGAGACAAATATCTTGCATTTGTTTAATAATACAAAGTGTTTTTTGTAATTCAGTAATAGTAACCTGATTATAATCAATCCACACTGAGCTGGAAGCGGGCACTAAAATATGACCCAAAATCTGGGTATGGTAGTATAGTGGGCAGTGTCCGTGTCTCTGAGCCAGAGCTCTGGACTTGATTCCAATTCCTGAACTTGTGTGGTAGTGTTCCTAGCTCTGGATGAGAAGGCCTGGATCGAAGTCCTGTCTGTTGCAGAGGTATGCCACAACATGTCAGAACAGGCTGATGGACAAACACACAGGAGAATAATGTTACAGCTTTATGGGTATTGCCGAGTGGTGCTCGTGTCCCTACCTCCGGGCACAAAGGTCTAGGTGTAAATCCCACAGAAGTGTCTCCTAATATATCTGAACAAACTGATTAAACTGGTTTAGAATTGTGACTTGATGGAGAAAGAACAGGTGTCAGTGTTGAATTTCAGAATTTAGGCCCGGGATGACTGAAAGTACAGCCATTCGTGTTGATTGAAGTCATATTTCGCAGCAGTAAAGGTTTATAAAATCTGAACGGTCATGGATAGGTTGAGTAGTCAGGGTTTTTCCCCTGGTTAGGGGCGTCCAAAACTCGACAGCATTGGTGGAAGGTGAGAGGGGAAAGGTTTTGATGAGGCCTAAGGGACACCTTTTCACACAGAGGGTGGTGTGCGTATGGAATGAGCTGCCAGAGGAAGTGGTGGAGGCTGGGTACAACTACAGCATGTAAAAGGCATCTGGATGCTGACAGACCTGCCGAGCTTTTCCAGCAATTTCTGTATTTGTTTAAAAAATGCATTCATTTTAACACACGTATTCTGAATAAATTAGACATTTTTATTTTTTAATGAAGCAGGAACATAAAAACTTATCTTCAAATCGACCAAGACCATTTTCTGCTCAGGGTATGGCTCTGTGTATCACAGGAGAAATGATGCGCCTACATGGAGTAGGGAATGTGATGGAGACATCGTTTGGACAATGTACAAGGGATAATATCTGGACAAAGTTCTTTCAAGTAAAAATTGCAGAGTGTGTGTGTGTGTGTGTGTGTGTGTGTGTATAGAAAGGGAAATATTGATTATATATTTGCAATACAAAAATAGTTTGCCATTCATCTTTCCACCATAGTTGGAGTAACATTGCTCTGGATCACAAACGTGCTATTTGAGCAGATTAAAGAAACGAGCCTGACTTGTTCCTAAAACTGACCCTGACCCAGTCTGAGACCGATATCATCGGCCATATCACCGACCTGGTTACATTTAACATTTGTTGTGAGCAGTGGGGGAGTGGGACTAGAAGGGAAACAGTGACCCAAAAAGCCGGGGAACTATAGACCGGTGAGCCTGATGTCGGTGGTGGGTGAGCTGTTGGAGGGGATTCTGAGGGATAGCATTTACATACATTTGGGAAGGTAAGGGCTGATCAGGGTAGACAACGTGGCTTTCTGCATGGGAAATCATGTCTCATTAATTTGGTTGAGTTTATTGAAGAGGTGACAAAGAAGATTGATGACGGCAGCTTGGTTGACATTGTCTATGTGGACTTCAGCAAGGTGTTCATTTAAAGAACAAAGAGCAAAGAAAATCTTTCAGCCCAGGAACAGGCCCTTCGCCCTCCAAGCCTGAGCCGATCCAAATGTACTGTCTAAATCTGTCGGTCAATCCCTGAGCATCTGTATCCCTCTGCTCCCCACCTACTCCTCTGCTCCCCACCTACTCCTCTGCTCCCCACCTACTCATGCATCTGTCTAGACGCACCTTAAATGAATCTGCCATGCCTGCCTCTACCACCTCTGCTAGCAACACGTTCCAAACACCCACCACCCTCTGTGTAAAGTACTTACCGTGTGTATCCCCCTTAAACTGTCTACCTCTCACCTTGAAAGCACGACCTCTCGCTATTGAATCCTTCACCCTGGGAAAAAGCTTGTCTCTGTCTACCCTATCTATAACCTTCATGATTTTGTAAACCTCAATCCGGTCCCCCCCTCAATCTCCTTTTTTCTAGTGAAAATAAACCTAACCTACTCAGCCTCTCTTCATAGCTAGTATTTTGTTCTGATTGGTAGAGAGATTAATAAGGTTCGGTCACATGGGATACAGAAAAAGGTTGTCACAATTGGCTTGAAGGAAGAGGGGTATTTTTCAGACTGGAGGCTTGTGAGCAGCAGTGTGCTGTAAGAATCAGGACTGAGTTCACAACATTTCATCATTTATGTAAAGGATTTAAATGCGAATATTGGGGCCATAGTTAGTAAGGTTACAGATTACATCAGAAAGCTGGTGTAGTAGATTATCTCAGAGTACAACAAGGTCACAGATAGATGGGACAAAGGGGCAAGGACTGACAGATGAAGTTTAATTTAGATAAAGACGAGGTTTTGTATTTTGTGAACGCAAATCAGGGCAGAAATTATACACTTAATGGTCAGGGCCTGGTGAGTGTTGTGGAACAAATGGACACAGGGCTGCAGGTACATTGTTCCTTGAAAGTGGAGTCTAATGCAGACAGTGCGGTACAGAACACATTTTACACATTTGCCTTAATCAGTCAGAGCATTGAGTATAGGAGTTGTGGTGGCATGTTGTATCTGTACAGGATGTTGGTGAGGCCACATTAAGAATACTGCGTACAACTCGGTTTTCTGCAGAAATGACTTACACAGATGTCCCAGGACTGGAGGTTTGAGCTTTAGGGAGAGGTTGATTAGGTTGAGGTGTTTCCCCCTGGAGTGTCAGAGGTTGAGGGGTCACATTATAGAGGTTTATAAACCAGCAGGGGCATGGATATTCTGAACATCCATGTTCTGCTTCCCAGGGTAGGGGAGCCCAGAGCAGGAGAATATAGGTTGGACGGGAGAGGGGGAATGATTTAGAAGGGACTGAAGATAAATGTTTCACACATAGAGTGGTGTATGTTCAGAAAGTGCTGTCAGAGGAAGTGGTGAAGGCGGTTACAATCGCACATTTAAAAAGTATCTGAAAGACGAAGGATATCGGCCAAATGCTGGCAAATGGAACTGGATCAGATTTGATATCTGATCGGAGTGAACAGATTGGACTGACGGGTCTGTTTCCATTCTGCATGACACTTTGATTCTATCAGAGGAATGACGAATAATTCTGAAAGGACCTTTAAAGTGGGAATTCTCTTCACTGGAAGTTTATCTTGCCTCCATATTCACATTGGTTGAAAGCTGCATTAGGTAAATATTTGACAGAGAAGTGAGTCATGCATAATGGGACGCAGACAGGAAAGTGGGGCTGAGACCACAACCTGATCAGCCACAATCTTAGTGCCTGGTGGAGAAGGTTCAAAGTGTCTAATGACTCACTCCTGTCCCTCAATCCCGTGTCCCTGTGTTCCATTCAGCCCATTAAACCTGTTAGGCAGGAGCATTTAGAGGCTACTTACTTCTATAACCTGGTTCACAGAAACAGAGGAGATCACTCGGCCCTTCATGACTGTCCCACACACTTTGAGGTGATTTGAGAAATGTAATTGTAAAACCCAGGCTGGGTATGAAAGAGGCCCCTCATCTCTCTTTACAGAGCTTCCCCTCTCTGAAACTTGTGCTCCATTTGTGGGTCATGTTGTAGACCCAAATTCACTATGAATACAGCCCCCATACCTCACCCAGCGATGGCTCACAAAATCCTCTGGTCTCCCTGACAGCAACATTCAATAACAGAATATCCATGAATATAACACCCACTAACTTTCCAATAACAGAATGTGAGAACATCAGACACAGGGGCAGGTCATTCACTCCCCAAACCTGCCTTGCCTTTCACTAAGATCATGAGTGATCTGCTCTTGGTCTCAAATCCTCTTTCATATCCAATTCCTCATCGCCCTCACCTCTCTGACAGGTCAATATCCATCTACCTCCTCTTCAAATACTTTCAGTCATCTGGCTCCCCGAACACTCTTGAGAAGCGAAATCCTGACATTCAATCCCACCTGTTTGAAGAAACCCCTTGCTGCTCCTATACCATGGCTTATTGATATGAACAAAAGAGATTAACACAAGGGGTCAGGTAAAAATGACTGGCCCTGATATCAAGGCTTCTGTTGACTTCTGTTGACATCAAGGAGCTTAACAAATCTGAACTTAATGGGAATCAGAGAAAACTCTCCAGTGTTTGGATTCAAACATGGCACAAAGGAAGATGTTCATCATCTCAGTCCTGGGTCACCTCTGTGGGAGATCCTCAGGGTAGCTTCCTCTTCACAAACAGCTTCAGCTGCTTCATCAATGTCTCCCCGCCCCCCCCCACCCCACCATAAGATCCGAAGTGGGGATGGTCACTGAGGATTCCACAATGTTCAGAATAATTTGACGCCCCCGTCAGCTTCTGAACTGGACTGTGTCCATGTGCAGCAAGACATGGACACCATTGAGGTTTGTGCTTTTACAGAGTCTGTAACATTCATATAGAGGACTGTCTGACACTGCACATTGCCACAGTAAAATAAGAGGTCATTCCACACCTCACACTGGTTTCACAGGAATATGAGGAAGTCGTTCAGCCCATTGACACTGTTGGAGAAGAACAGGGACAGCCCATTCAGTGCCTCCAACATATTACTCAGGAAGAGAAGGATTCTAGTGTGATGGGCCACACCAGAGCCCCTCGACAATATTTGAAGGCGGTAGCCTAGACTCTAATGTTTTCTTATTTTAAAGAAAATGTAAAGTGTCTGTTCCAGATGCAATGTGACTGGTCAAACAACTTGGTGTGAAGCATAACACCATTTATTTAAACACGATAGATGATATAAAACCAAAGAAAGAAGAATTTAGAATAATGTAATTATATTGGACAAGTTAACAGAATAATAGATCTAGGAACTAATACTAATGAACTGTTCCAATACTGGAAAATCACATGATCACAGCCCTTGACAAAAAGGAATAGTCAGACACTGAATGACACAAATATTTCTCCAATTCAGGATTTAAAAACAGCACCAAGAGAAAATTCATAGAGACTAACGGCCAGGAGACATTCACTAAAACTTTCAACTCAGTGGAGACCCCAATAATTTCTGATGTTACTGAGAAACCAAAACCCAGAAATCCTAATCTGTGAGAGCTGACCACACCCATTCCATCTGCATTAAAATAAACCTGAGGCCTCACTAGTTGTTTACTTAAGTGGTCCTAACTAGCCAGCTTGGTAACAGTCATTCAATCTCTCTCGTAAAAGAAACCAGAACAAAATAACCTCTTAAAGCTACAGCATCATCACACTAGTCAGCACATCGAGCTGTCATACAGGAACCAGGGTAACTCAATCAGACCCTTGGCCCTGTCCAATCAGACGAGGAAGAAGACAGTCAGTCCCTTGAGTCACTTACACAGGAACAGTAGGAGGCCATTCCCACCTCAATGCACTTACACAGGGGCAGAATGAGGTAATTGATGCTGATTCCTGATGAATGACTTATGCCTGAAACGTCGATTCTCCTGCTGTGCTTTTCCACCAAACCACTGTCTACTCTGATCTTCCACATCAACAGTCCTCTTTGTCTCCTAACTGATGCTCTAACATGATGAACAAGTGGAGCAGAGGCTGAACAGACAGACTGTTCCACTTTGCTCCTCTTAGCTCCATCTGTCATGATACACACGTGGGACTTTAACATGGTTTTCTAGTGGTGAAGAGGGAAGCCATCTGTCTTATGTGAAGTCTCAAGAAGGCAGCTTCCATCCCCAAGGTCACAGTCTGGTGTTCTCTGTGTAGGGCGGGAGCTGATGGGAATGGCTACTTGTTTCAGATGGAAGGTATTGTGGCTGCTGTTGGGGATTGTGAGTAACCTGACGTTCAGTACGGGTTCACACACCGACTGCACAATAACGTGGGGAGAGTTAATTTAGGCATATAAACTATTAGGAAAGTCACGTTAGACTGATGAATGGACTCTCTAAGTTCAAATATTGCTGATCTTGTTCATGTTGATCTTGTCTAGTACACGTCCTGTTCAGTGTAACCTGTATGCCTTACTCTGTCCAAGTCTATTTCCAACCTATGATCTGTCTGGCCATGCTTACTATGATCTTCCTCCACTGCTCATAAATAAAGTGTTTCCCTGTACTGAGGTACACGTGACAATAAATCAAACCAATCAATCCTGGGTAAAGTATGGAATTTCTCACCCTGTCCATGTCTCTTTTGGAAGTAAGTGATCGCTGTCACTCCTCGTGTTTAACGTCACCGTTTCTTCTTCTCTCACGGCTCTACTGATTAAACACTCAGCTTCTTCACTCTATCCTCGTGATACCATCACCCGTGTCTGTGGTAAGGAGATCATTCCTTACAAAGGAGATCAAATCCGTAGGGAGTGTCCCAACCACGCTCTCAGCAAGGCCCTACAACAGCAGGAAGATGGCATTACTTATGTACTTGAATCATCTTACAATGAAGGACAGCATACCATTGACTGCACCCATTACTTACACAGGGTTTGATTCGGAGCAGTCAGCATAGACTTGTGAGTGGGAGATCATGCTTCCCAAATTTGTTAGAGTTCGCTGATGAAGTGACCAAGAAGGTTGATGAGGGCTGAGCGGTAACCATAGTCTCTATGGATATCAGTAAGGCCTTTGATAAGGTTCCACATGGCAGGCTGCTCTGGAGAGTTACATCACGTGGAATGCTGAGGGAACTGGCCAATTGGATACACAGTTGGCTTGATGGTAGGAAGCGGAGAGTTTAGCGGAAGGATGTTTGTCAGACTGGAGGCTGGGTCCATGGCTGTTTGTTATCTATGATTTGGTTGAGAATGTACAAGGTATGATTTGTAAGTTTACAGATGACACTAAAATAAGTGGGAGCATGATCAGTGAGAAAGTTTATCAGAAATTGCAGCAGGACCTTAATCAGGCGGGGAAGTGGGCCGAGAAATGGCAAATGGAATTTAATATAGATGCGTGAGGTCTTGCATTTTGGAAACTCAACTCAAGGTAGGAGTTGCACGGCGAATGGGAGGGCCTTAAGGCGTGTAGTGGGCAGAGAGACCTTGGTATGCAGGTGCACGGTTCTCTGAGAGTGGAGTCACATGTAGACAGGGCAGTGAAGAAGGCATTTGGCACACTGACCTTCATCAGGCCAGACATTGAGTATGGAAGTTGGGAATTTATGTTGCAGTTATGTTGCAGTTACAGGACTTTGGTAAGGCCGCACTTGGTGTATTCTGTTCAATTTTTATCACTTTGTTATAGGGAGCATTTTATGAAATTAGAAAGAGTGCAGAAGAAATTCCCATGGACGTTGCCAGGACCCAATGGTCTGAGTTATAGGGAGAGGTTGGACAAGCTAGGACCTTTTCTATAGAGTGCAGGAGACTGAGGGGGGACCTTATAGAGCTGTATAAGATCATGAGGGGTATGGATAGGGTTAATGCTCTCCGTCTTTTTCCAAGGTGTAGAGAATCGAGGATGAGAAGGGATCAGTTTAAGGTTAGAGGGGAAGGAATAAAAGGGAACCTGAGGGGCCACTTCTTCACACAGTGGCTGGTACGTGGATGAGCTGCCAGCAGATGTGGTTGAAGGGGTACATTAACAACATTTCAAAAGCATTTGGATAAATATGTGGATAGGAAAGGACTGGAAGGATATGGGCCAACTGCAGGGACATGGGGTTAGCGTGGATGGACATTTACAAGGTGGAGTCGAACCCCTCTGTTAATTAAAACCAAACACCCAGAAAGGCTCGCCTCACCTCGTAATCTGTTAAAATATGAGCGACACAAATCTCCTACATTCCACTATTTAAACAAACATTCACAAATTAGTTTCTTAACTTTAGTAGTGAACACTGAACAACAACTATTCACAAATACAAGCCCCTCTTTTCTTAGCTACTTACTATCTGTTTCCAACTCTGTAAAAATATGCTGTTCCACCAACCCCCATATTAAACATTACAATCTCAAGACCACACATTCTCTATCTTCCCCACTGTGCTCACTCATCCAGCTGCTGATCTCCCTGGGTCACATTTTGTTTTACTGCAAGTAGGTTTGTCATGAACATGTATCTTTGATAGAGTGTGTTTGAGATGGCCAGCTAGCACTCCTGCTTTACAGCAGTTACTCTGCTGTTGGATGGCAGTAGCTCTCTCTCTCGTGTTCCAAATGCCGAGTTCACTTACTCCACATGATACAATAATTCTCATAATTTGATTGCTTTCCAGCTGTCCAAACAATAGTATTCTAATTCAGTTGGCTTCGGATATCCTCAGCATTATTTAAACTACTAATACGTCACCCCCACCTGCTTCACTCTATGCTGTGTCCTCTTCAGGTGCTGTTTAGTTCACTCACCTACTCGGTCTAATCTCTCCCTCACCTCACATACATAATCCAAGTGTGAGATCTCCGACTTCGGTCCAGTCAATTTAGATTTAATTAATTTCAAAGGATTTCACTTCATGTACGAAGATTAACTCAAAGGAAGTAAACGGAGTAGATTTATTTGGGGCATCTTCGATGATAAGCAATTTACTGGGACACGTTTATCCCAATCATTTGGCCAATCCTGACAGGACGCTGTTAACATGGTCTTCGGTATCTGATGCTAACTTTTCAATGCTCCCTGGGATTCAGGATGGGACGCCCTTGATTTGAAGTGCTGTATGCCTATGCTATCCATGACTTCCTTAAACAGCTGAGGGGTAAAATGAGACTCTTGGTCTGACGGAATCTCTCTGCGGAGCCCACAGCGAGTAAAGAAAGCTACCAACTCCTCTACCTCCCTTTTTGCCTTAACACTCCATAATGGAATTGCCTCTGGAAATCTGGTAGACACATCCATTATGGTCAGCAAATGTTGGTTTCCACTTTTACTTTAGAAAGGGGAGCTCCACAATTAATCAGAACCCACGTGAAAGGTGCTTCGAATGCAGGAATTGGCAACAAAGATGCTTGTTGTTTATTGCCTGTGACTTATCGACCATTTGGCATGTATGATATGTAAAACAAAAATTAACTACATCCTTGAGCATTCCAGGCCACTAGAAATGCTTCTGCACCTTAGCCTGAGCCTTCCGTACACCTAGGTGACCACCTGCAGTTAGTTCGTGTGCTACCTGTAACACGGTATGCTACCAGTCAAACGATCGAGTGCACTTGGCCCATTTCCCTTCTGCACTAACCTACCGTTTTTCTCCACGTTCAGGTGTTTTCCTGCACCGTGACATCACACATGGTGTCAGTTACCTGAACATCAACTCCTTTGTCTTTTTCTTTCATTTTTCCTTCCTGCTGTAACTTATGACAGTGGGAGGTTGTTACTACACAGTCTGGAAAATTCCTGGCTATATTTCTTTTAACTCCTCAGTTCCCTAGTTTTCATTTGACTTCTCCACCATAAGAGGTCTCTCCCACCTTGGATCCTATTAAATCGTTCACAAGAACAAACTGTATTCCTGGAACTGACACTGTCACTCACTCTCACTGTTACTTCCCCAATCCTGATTTGGCACTCCAATGTGATGTTTCTGTCCCCAACCTTAATTTCTGTCCCAATTCCACAAATTATCACGCTCTTGAGTAACATGTCAGAAAGAGTGAAAATCCTTCCATCTCTTGCTATTAGGGGCTGAGAGAAAGTGAGGACTGTAAACGGTGGAGGTTAGAGTTGAATAGTGTGGGGCTGGAAAAGCACAGCAAATCAGGCAGTATCTTAGGCAGGAGAGTTGACGTTTCAGGCACAAGTTCTTCATCAGATAAGTGAGGGGTAAGGGAGGGAAAAGGGGGCTAAGAAATAAATAGGAGGGTGGGGGTGGAGCTGGGTGGAAGGTAGCTTGCAAGACGATAAGTAGATGCTGGTGGGGTGTGATGGTGATAGGTCGGGGAGCAGGGTGAAGTCGATAGGTGGTAGGACAGCTGGACCCCTCAAACTATACCGCATCAACATCGACTTCACCAATTTCCAAATCTCTCCTCCCACAACCTTATGCCAGATCCAACCATTCAAATTATTCCGCCCTCTTGAACTGTCTTAATTATCCTTCATCCTTCCCACTTATTCACTCCAACCTCTCCTCCGACATATCACTATCACTCCCACTTACATCTTCCTATCACCCTCCCAGTGACCCTCCCGCGAGTCCAGCTCCTACCCTCCTATTTATCTTTCAGCTCCCTTGTTCCCCCACCACATTCCTGACGATGGGTTTATACCTGATATGTAGATTGTCCTGTTTTTCAGATGCTGCCTGATCTATTGTGCTTTTCTGGCACCTCACTTCTCAACTATTAGCAACTGCGCAGATCCCATATCTCAGAAAATTATAATTTATCGTCCTCCCCTGGAACTTTCCTGCCCCCCCCCCCCCAACTTCTGAGTAAACTTTATCCATAGAGGCGAATTCTTTATAGAGACCAGGCACTGACTCTGTACCTAGGCTGTGCACTCTCTTACAGCTCCTTGGAGACTTGGGGTCTTCTTTAACAGTTTCACTAATGCCACTGGCTTAGCCTCTTCTACCACATCTTTTCCCAAAGTATCTTCCTTCAACCCCCAGCACGGTGGTCCCAGCTTACTGCAGTGAAAGCTCCTTTTCCCAGTGCCTTTCTTAAACCATCGGCACTGTAATGGTATGTGTTTCACTCCCTTATAGTGAGAACACCATAGGCCTTTCACCTCCTTTCAACCCCCTTGGGCTTCTATTTTCACCTATAGTAAACTATTGTGCGCTACTGTTCGCTTTGTAGTGTGTGATATCTCCTTCTCCCAGTTTCTATCCTTCACAGAATGAAACTCCTCCCAGAAGCTAAATTTCATCTCATGCACCAATGCATATTTACCTGCTATTTCTGCCGCGCTTCTCACTTCTTGAAATTTCTATTCATTCACATGATTTTTTACCATCTCTGGAAGTGCGTCTTTAAACTCCTCCAGCAGAATAATCTCCCTTCGAGCCTCACAGGTCTTATCCATTTTTAAGGTCCACACTCGTCTACCAAAATGACTGTGTTTAATTCTTTCAAACTCAACATAAGCCTGACCTGGTTCCGTCTCTATATTTCTGAACCTCTGCCTACATTCTTCTTGTACCAATTCATAACCAATCAAAATAGCCAGTTTGAGATCTGAATCATCTCTTAACCCCTCATCTGGCAGTGCTGCAAATACCTCACTCCTGTGCCCACCGGCATGGTCTGAATGAGCGTTACCCACAAGGTCACTGGACACACCATCTGCTGAGCCATTTTGTTTTTCAAATGAAATAAAAACAGATATTTACATTTTTCTCACCGAAATATGACAAGGTATTATCATAGCTGTATACATCCCTTCATCTTTATCCTGTTCATTTAACTTCCTTGTCTAATTCCCAAATTCCGAAATTCAAATTATCTCTCTCTTTTCCTCTCTTACCCATTCCCTTTGTTCTCTCTCTGTTTCCGTCCCTATTTTCACCTTCTAACTCCAGTTGCCAGATTTGCAATTTGAGTTTCTTTCTAACCCTACTGCAGTTGCCTGTTTCTCTGACACACCAAAGTGCTTGACCATCTCCGTTACAATTTCAGCTTTCCTTTTGTCCCTGGTTAGACCCAATTCCAACCTATTTGCTAATTATAAAAATATTCCTTGCTCTGACTTTGTAAACTTCCTTGGCAAATTTGGGAACCTCTTTAGTAATGTTAAAATAAAACAATTCTTTCACTTTCACTTTAACCAACCACAAGTTAACAAAATTAAATGAATTTTCCTAACGGTTTTATGTGAAGATCCAGGTCACTAATTGCAATGTATTGGAATCTGCTGGGACCTTTTGTACCACAAATCTGTTCAAGTCAGTCCAAGTCCCCAGCAAGGCCCCAAACTGTTATGACATCAATGTCGAACCCCTCTGTTAATTAAAACAACACATCCAGAAAAGCTCGCCTCGCATCATAATCTGTTAAAAGGTGGGTGACAGAGATCTCCTAAATTCCACTAATTAACGAAAAATAATAATTTATATGTATGCAAGTTAGCTCACTGAGCATGAATATTTGTTTTCAGATATTTCGTCACCATGATTAGGTGACATCATCAGTGAGAGTTTCCGCTGAAGCGCTGGTGGTTTGTCCTGTCTCTCTATTTATGGGTTTTTCTTCCCGAAGGTGGGTGATGTCATTTCCGGTTTTTTATTAGCAGAGAAGGTAGATAGGATCCAAATTGATGCATTTATTGATGGACTACTGGTTAGAATGCCATTCTTCTGAGAACGTCCTTGCGTGTCTACGTATGTGTGTGTGTTGTTCCAGTCAAAGTGATGCCCTTCTCTGTCTGTACTATGGAATATAGTGATAGTGGGTCATGTATTTTGGTGGCCAGTTGGTGTTCATGTATCCTGGTAACATGACAACAGGACCATTACAATGGCAGAAAAATGATTTTGTATACATTGGTTAATCAATGTGTGTGTGCAGATATTTTTCATATGTGCACAACACATTCTAAATGAACAACGGAGACACAGTTATTGAAAAATGACGCACATGATGTATAAAATTTAAAGAACATTATTTGATGCTCATGTAATGTGACATGTTCCCCTTCTCGCAGTGTTCCATCCTTTTCTGGAATTCTCTACTCTAACTTCACATTCTTATCAGGTTGTGTGTTGTACATTCTTTCTTCTGGTGTCCCAACCTATTTCCATTAATCCCCTTTCTACTGGGACTTCAATATATTGGCCTGCTGGGTGCATTCCAAAGCTAGTGTCTGTCATATCATTGAAGATAAAAATTCTGGCATCAGACCCACCATTTGAACACATTACTCTGTTATAAATGGACTGTAGAAAGTACCACAGCACACAGGAATTGCCAAAACATTGAGGGATGTGCATCTATTACTTTCAATAACCTAGTTTACTCATTTTTCACATGTCCCCATCTATATCCTCTCTCTTGCTCTCTCTTTGTATCTAGTCAAAAAAAAATTGCCAATTATTCTTTATGTCCCATCTCTCAAAACACCTTATTTCGATTTACATCTCTTGCACTCTTCTTGATGTAATGTGATTATAATTGAGCAATATCACTACAAAGATATGAGGGAGAAGCTGGCTGAAGTTAATTGGAAGGGGAGCCAAGCAGGGAAGACCACGGAGCTACAATAGCAGGAATTTATGTTGGATAATTCGGAGGATATCAGAAATTCTCCCAAAAAAGATGAATCATATTCATGGGAGGACAAGGCATCCATGAGTGACAAGGCTTCGAATCAAAAGAGGAAACATACAATGTGGTGAAGAGGATTGGGAATCTAGAGAATTCATTGGCTCTGAAACTACATCAGGCTGGCATCCCTGACACTGCAGAGTTCTTATTCATTGTCAGGGAGAGAAACAGAGGGGAACACATTCAACTTAAACCCAGAAGATGGGATTACTCAAGGGAAAAGATTCAGTTGAATTTAACAATTGAATAAAATCAGTTAAATGTTCTGACGGAATGTGTCAGATTGGAAACATGACCTCAGCAGAATGAGAATATGAAAATGCAAGTATTTCCACATCAGAAACCAGAGTAGGTCACTGAGTACAGGGCTGATGGGTGAATGAGTCTCAATGTGAACTAGGGGACAGAGAGCAGAATTGCATTTCAGATATTGCGGCTCCAAACTGCATATTCATGTAGTGCTGGAGACCACAGCAGCACGAGAAGCAGAATACCATTCAAGCACCACCTTTTATATTTTACCCAGGGATAATCTCCTCAGTCTGACATTACAATCAACACGATCTATATATCAGTAGTGACTGTGGGTGAACATGTCAGGGTCAGAACCACGTGAACCTAAACCTGCTTTTCGCATCAGAGAGGCAGGAGCTGGGAGGAAGTGAAGTCGGAACGCCAAGCCGGTCGGGAAGGTAAGTGATTGTTATTTAAGTGGAAGTGATTACGCCACAGTTGAAGAGGGTGAAGACATGACTGCCCAGCTGGTTGAGTGTGCTACGTGCTTGATGTGGGAGGTCAACGACTCTGGTGTGTCTGGCTTGTATTAGTGTGGAAAGTGTGTGCACGTTCAGCTACTGGCAGAGCGTATTGCAGCACTGATGAAAGAACTCGAGGACCTTAGGCTCATCCGAGAGAAGGAGATCTTTCTGGACAAGACCTTCGGCGAGGTTATTACACTAATCGTACCAGAAGAGAGCAGAGGAGAGCAGACAATGAGTAAGGCAGAGAGGAGACGGGTGCAAGAGACCCTGGGGGAAGTACCTGTCAGGAACAAGTTGAAACTTATGGAAACAGTAGAGACAGATGACACTGCCAGTCCACGAGGCGGCCAGGTCTGTCAATCAAAAGTTGGCATGGAGGCAGAGCAGAAGAGTCACACAGAGCCGTGGTAATAGGGGACTCCATAGTGAGAGGAACTGACCGGGGTTTTTGTGGCAGCAGACGGGACTTAATGATGTGTTGCCTTCCTGGTGCCAGGGTTAAAGACATCACAAACAGAGTGCAGGAAATCCTCCAGGGCGAAGGTGAAGAGCCAGAGTTGGTGGTATATGTCGGCACAAATGATGTCGGGAAGAAGAGGAGGAACATACTACGGCGGGACTTAGGAGAACAAGGAAGAAGGCTGAAAAGCAGGACGTCCAAGGTGGTTATCTCCGGTTTGCTTCCAGTTCCTAGGGCTGGTGTGGCCAGAAACAGGGAGATAATGGACTTGAACGTGTGGTTGGGGAACTGCTGCAGGAAGCAAGGATTTAAATTCTTGGATCACTGGGGTATATTTTGTGGGAAGCATAAATTCTACAAGAGAGGCGATTTGCTCCATCAGAGGTTATGGGCCAGCATTCTGGCAGGCAGGTCTGCTACTGCAACTCAGCTATGTTTAAATTGAGTTGCGAGCGGGAAGGGGGTGTGGGGAGGGGACAAACTGGATGTTTAAGAAGGAAATTGGAGGGAAAGTTAGAACAAGGGAAGTCAAGAAAGACAACTGTATCAATGAGGCAGGAAACTCAGAAAGAGATCATGCTGTAAGGTTGAGTGAAATAGGAGTTGATGGGAAGGGTCAGGGCAGTAACAAATTAAAAATACCATATATGAATGTATGAAGCATTGGAAATAAGATGGATGAGCTTGAGGCTCTTTTGGAAATTTACAGATACGGTATTGTGGGGATAACTGAGACGTGGCTTCAAGTGGACAGGGCCTGGGAAATTAATACTCAAGGCTACACGTGCTATTGTAAGGACAGAATGACGGGCAGAGGGGGTGGGGTGGCCATGTTGGTAAGGGATGATACGCAGTCCCTTGCACGGCGGGACATAGAATGAGGGGATGTAGAGTCAGTGTGGATAGAGCTCAGAAATACTAAGGGTAAAAATACCCTCTTGCGAGTTATCTACACGCCCCCAAACAGGAGTCTGGATGTCGGAAGTAAGTTAAATCAGGAGCTGAAATTGGCCTGTCGCAAATATGTTGCTAGATATGTTATGGGGGATATCAACATCAGGTAGACTGGGAGAATCAGGATGGTATTGCACCACAAGAAAGAGACTTTATGGAGTGCCTCAGAGATGGATTCTTAGAACGGCTGGTGCTGGAGCCGACCTGGGAGAGGTTAATTCTGGATCTGGTATTGTGCAACGAACCAGAATTGGTCAGGGACCTCGAAGTGAAGAAGCCATTGGGAAGTAGTGACCATAATACAATCTGCAATTTGAGAGGGAGAGGGTACAGTCGGAAGTGATAATTTTTTCAGTTGAATAAAGGGAACTATGGAGCTATGAGGGAGGAGCTGGCCAAAGTTCAATGGTGCAATACCTTAGCAGGGATGACAGTGGAGGAACAATGGCAGATATTTCTGTGCATAATGCAGAAGTTGCAGGATCAGTTCATTCCAAAAAGGAAGAAAGATCCTAGGAGGAGGCATTGGGTGGCTGTGGCTGACGAGGGAAGTTAAGAATCATATAAAGTTAAAAGAGAAAAAGTATAACATAGCAAAGATAAGTGGGAAAACGGGGGACTGGAAAGAACAACAGAGGATTAGCAAGAAGGAAATACGCAGAGAGAAAAATTGGTACGAATTTAAGATGGATAATCATATAAAGGAGGATAGTAAAAGTTTTTTTTAGGTATGTGAAAGGCAAAAAAATGGTTAAGACTAAAATTGTGCCCTTGAAGACAGAAACAGGGGAAATATTACGGGGAAAAAAGAAATGGCAGAATAATTGAATTGGTACTTCAGATCTGTGTTCACTGGGGAAGACACAAGCAATCTCCCTGAGGTAACAGTAGCTGAAGAACCTGAACTGAAGGGAATTTATATTTGCCAGGAATTGGTGTTGCAGAGACTGTTAGGTCTGAAGTTTGATAAGTCCCCTGGGCCTGATGGTCTACATCCCAGGGTACTGAAGGAGGTGGCTCAGGAAATCGTGGATGCATTGGTGATTATTTTCCAGAGATCGATAGATTCGGGATCAGTTCCTGCCGATTGGAGGGTGGCTAAGGTTGTGCCACTTTTTAAGAAAGATGAGAGAGAGAAAGCAGGAAATTATAGACCAGTTAGTCTGACCTCAGTCGTGGGAAAGATGCTGGAGTCTACTATAAAGGATGAAATTACGACACATCTGGATAATAGTAACAGGATAAGTCAGAGTCAGCATGGATTTATGAAGGGGAAATCATGCTTGACTAATCTTCTGGAATTTTTTGAGGATGTAACTCTGAAGATGGACGAGGGAGATCCAGTAGATGTAGTGTACCTGGACTATAAGAAAGCTTTTGATAAAGTCCCGCATAGGAGGTTAGTGAGCACACTTAGGGCGCATGGTATTGGGGGCAAAGTATTAACTTGGATTGAAAGTTGGTTGGCTGATAGGAAACAAAGAGTAGTGATAAACGGCTCCATTTCAGAATGTCAGGCAGTGACCAGGGGGGTCCCACAGGGATCAGAACTGGGACCGCAGCTTTTTATAATATATGTTAATGATATAGAAGATGGTATTAGCAATAACATTAGCAAATTTGCAGATGATACTCAGCTGGGTGGCAGGGTGAAATTTGCTGAGGATATTAGGAGATTACAGGGTGACCTGGACAAGTTAGGTGAGTGGTCAGATGCATGGCAGGTGCAGTTTAATGTGAATAAATGGATGGTTATCCACTTTGGTGGCAAGAACAGGAAGGCAGATTACTATCTAACTGGAATCAATTTAGGCAGTACAGAAATATCTGGGTGTTCTTGTACACCAGTCAATGAAGGTATGCATGCAGGTTCAGCAGGTAGTGAAGAAGGCGAATAGCATGCTTGCCTTCATGTCAAGAGGGATTGAGTATAGAAGCAAAGAGGTTTTTCTGCAGCTGTACAGGGTCTTGGTGAGACCACACCTGGAGTACTGTGTGCAATTCTGGTCTCCAAATTTGGGAAAAGACATTCTGGCTATTGAGGGAGTGCAGCGTAGGTTGACGAGGTCAATTCCTGAGATGACGAGTTACCTTACACTGAAAGACTGGAGCGACTGGACTTGTATACCCTTGAGTTTAGAAGACTGAGAGGGGATATGATGGAGACATATAAGATTATTAAAGAATTGGACACTCTCGAGGCAGGAAACATGTTTCTGCTGATGGGTGAGTGCTGAACCAGAGGACACAGCTTAAAAATATGGGGTAGACCATTTATGACAGAGATGAGGAGAAACTTCTTCACCCAGAGAGTAGTGGCTGTGTGGAATGCTCTGCCTCAGAGGGCAGTGGAGGTCCAGTCTTTGGATTCATTTAAGAAAGAGTTGGATAGAGCTCTCAAGGATTATGGAATCAAGGGTTATTGAGATAAGGCAGGAACAGGATATTGATTAAGGATGATCAGCCATGATCATATTGAATGGTGGTGCAGGCTCGAAGGGCGGAATAGCCTACACCCGCTCCTATTGTCTATTGTCTATTTATGCTAACCCATTAATGTTACCGCACTTGAGCAACCGATCTGATCAAAGCTCCGCAGTCCTGCCACATTCAGTCATAAATGGTGACGGATGATTAAACAAATGACTGTAGGAAAGGGATCCACAAACATCCCCATCCTAGATAATGGAACAGACCTTCATATCAGTGTAAAAGACAAGGATGTAGTATCTGTGCCATCCTCAGCCAGAAGTGTTGAGTCGATGATCCACCTCACTCTCGCCATGATGCCCACAGAACCACCGTTGCCAGTGTTTAATCAATCTGATTCGCTGCCAATGACATGAAGAAACAGCCGAACACGCAGTAGATACGACAAAGGCAATGGGACCTGACCCCATTCCTGCGATCAAACTGAAGACTTGTGCTGCACAACAAGCCGTGTCCTTGGGGAAGCTGTTTCATTCCAGCTCCATCTCTGACATCTCCCTGGCAATGTGGAAAATTACACAGCTATGTCCGGTCCCCTAAGAGGGGAATAATTACAATCTGACCGATTACCATTCCCTCGGGACAGTCACGATAGTCAAGTTGGTGGGAGTTCTTTTTGACAGAGCTGTCAAGCAGCACAGAAATAACTAGCTCAGTGTTGTCTCTGATATGTCCCCATGTAGAGATGGGGCTGTTATGGAAATGTCATTGGATTACTAATCCAGATCAGGCTAATGGTCTGGCAGCGGGTGGATGTTTAAAATAATTAATAAAATATTAAGATGCAAAATCTGGTGTCAGTAATATGACCTTGAAACCAATATCGATTGCAAACACGGATTTGCTTCCCCAAGGACTTTCAGGAAGTAAATCTCCCGTGCTTTCCTGGTCTGTCCTAAACATGACTCCAGACACACAGATATATGATAAACGTTTCAATGCTCTCTGAGTCGGCCAAGCAAAATAATCTATTGTTTCAAACTGCTCCAAGCTCTTAAAGGATAAAACCAGACAGAACACCCGGCACCAGCCTCGGTATCGGAAAAGGGAACGGTAAACACAATCCTGTTGATATTGCAGAGACGTTCTTCCTAACATCTGAGAGTTTGTGACAACTTTCCCACAGACTACACAGAAACACCGGTAAAGGAGGAGGTTGCAAAACACATTGAGCCTCACCCATTCTAGTTCATGTTCAAACATCTCCTCAATGCTCTTATCCCACACTATGAATATATCCATTAACATGAGTAACCTTGGAGAGCTATAAAATAAGAAATGCAGTACTCCCTTTGGTCCATCAAGTTTGCTACCCAATTCAGCATAATGATGGCTGGCCCTTTATTTCCACACCGTACTCCTGCTCTCCCACCATCCCTTTCCTGTCTCTAAATCCTTATTTATATACAGTGTCTTGGCTACCAGGTGTGAGCGAATTCCCCAGGGTCACCAGTGCCTGAGTCCAGACATTTATTCTCATCTCAATGCAGAGTGTCCTGTCTGTATCTAATACTTTGGCCCCTTGTTTTAGACATATCAGTCAGGGGAATTATCATTCCTGCTTCCAATCTGTCTCACCCTGTCCGAGTGTTATATATGTTACTGAAATCTCCACTCATTTTCCTAAAGCCCATGGAATACAGGCCTAGTTGCCCCAAACTCTGCTCCCACAACAAGCCTGTCATCCCAGAGATCAGTCTGGCCATCCTTCACTGCATTCCCTCAATGTCAGGTTTGTCCTTTATTCGGTAAGGAGAACAAAACTGCACACAATACTGCACAATGTTCAAGATGTGCTCCCAACAAGGCCCTGTACAGCTGCAATAAGAGACCCTTTTTGCTGGACTCAAATCCACCTGAAATTAAGGTCAATGCACCAGTTACCTTCCTAACTACTTTCTGTTCCTGCAATATTGTTTTCAGTGACTGGTGTACAGGGAGATCCAGATCATTTTCAATATTACAACTCCCCCCTTGGAGGGTCTGTGTACACTGGTCAACTGACCTCTGGGTTGAGACCTCACTGTGCAGCAGGGACCTTGGAGGGCCGCTCAGAAGGAAACAACAAAAAGGAGTATACATCGCTTTGTAGATCAACATGGTTCAAGCATAGGCTGCCAATCGCTTGTTCCCACCAAAGGGCCCACCGTCACCTCGACCCACCTTACTCTCCATCTGCAACGTATTTGCCCATTCACTCCACTTGTCTCAGTCACCTTGGAGCTTTTCTTACAACCTCCTCGCCCACTCACAATCCCACATCCTTTAGTGCTGTTAGCAGGCTGGGATTTCATACCCGCAACCAAATGCTTAATGCGTTTTGTGAACAGCGGGGCCCGAGCACCGATCCCTGCGATACCTCAGTAACCTTCCTGTGTTCATTTTATTTTTCTGATTTATTTATTTCGTGAATCTGGGTGTCACTGGCTGGGCCGGCATTTATTGCCCATCCCTAGTCGCCCTTGAGAAGGTAGTGGTGAGCTGCCTTGTTGAATTGCTGCAGTCCACCTGTCCCACAATGCCATTTGGGAGGGAATCCCAGGATTCTGACCCAGTTGCAGTGAAGGGAAGGTGATATATTTCCAAATCAGGATGGTGAATGGCTTGGAAGGGAACTTGAAGATGGTGGTGTTCCCATACATCTGCTGCCCTTGTCCTTTTGGATAGACGTGGTCGTGAGTTGGGAAGAGGGTGTCTGAGGATCTTTGGTGAACCATTTCAGTGCAAATTGTAAAACACTGCTGCTGCTGAGCGTTGATGGTGGAGTACTGTGGATGAAACGACACTCAAACTGGCTGTTATGTCCAGGATGGTATCAAGCTTCTTGAGTGTTGTTGGGTCTGCAATCATCCAGGAAAATAGGGAGTATTCTATCACACTTCTGACTTATGCATTGTAAATAATAGACAGGCTTTTGGAAGTCAGGATGTGAGTTACTCGCCGCAGTATTCCTTGCTTCTGACCTGCTCTTGTAGTTACTGTGTTTATGTGGGCGAGTCCAGTGAGTTTCTGAGCAATGTTTATCCCCCAGGATTTTGATACTGGGGGATTCAGTGATGGTAGCACCATTGAATGCCAAGGGGCAGGTTAGATTGTATTTTAGTGGTGATGGTCACCGTCTGGCATTTGTATGGCCTGAATATTACTTGCCACTTGTCAGCCTGGATACTGTCCAAACCTTGTCTCATTTGGACATGGATTACTTCAGTTCTGAGGAGCCACAAATGTTGCTGAACATTGTGATATCATTGGCGAACATGCCCACTTCTGACATTATAATAGAGGCAAGCCATTGATGAAGCAGACCGGAAGATGCTTCGGCCTAAGCCGCTGCTCTAGTGATTCCTACAGACTTGTCCTGGAGCTGAGTTGACTGACCTTCATCAGCCATGACCATCTTCCTATGTGTCAGGTACGATTCTAACGAGCGGGGAGTTTAACCTGGATACCCATTGATTCCAGTTTTGCTAAGGTCACTTGATGCCACACTTTGTCGAAGGCAGCTTTGATTTAAAGCCCTGTCACTCTCACCCCACCTCTGGAATTCAGCGCTTTTGTCCATGTTTGTGGGAATGAGGTCAGAAGCTGAGCGGCTCTGGTAGAGTCCAAACTGGCGTCATTGGCCAGGGTATTGCTGAGCAGGTGCTGCTTGAAAGCACTAACACCTTCCATGATAGATAGTAGACTGATGGGTTGGTGATTGGCCGGATTGGATTTTTTCTGCTCTTTATGTATAGCAGATACTTGGGTACTTTTCCACACAATCGGGTAAATGTCGTTGTTGTAACTGTATGGGAACTGCTTGGCTAGGGAAGTGGCAAGTTCTAGAGCACATGTTTTCAGTGCTATTGCCAGAATGTAGTCAGAGTATGTACCCTTTGAAGTATCCAGTGTCTACAACCGTTTCTGGATATTGCATGGATTAAATGGAATTGCTGATGACTGGTAACTGAATTACTGAGGACCACTGAAGAAGGCCAAGATGGATCATGCGCTCAGCATTTCTCACTGAAGATTGTTGAGTATGCATCAACCTTATCTTTTGCAATGATGAGCTAGGATATTGCATCATTAATGATGGAGATATTTGTGGAATCTCCTTCTCCAATGACTTGTTTAATTGTCCCTACCATTTCTCCACGAGATGTGGAAGAACTGCAGAACTTAGATCAGATCCGTTGCTTTTGGGATCACATAGCTCTGTCTCTTACATACTGATTATGCTGCTTGGCCCACATGTTGTCCTGTTTGGTGGTTTCGTCAGGCTGTCCCCTCATTTTCAGGGATGGCTGGTGCTGCTCCTGCACACTCCATTGAATCAGGGTCTATTCTCTGGCTTGAGAGTAATTGTTGCAAGGGGGATATGCCAGGCCATGAGGTTGTGCAGGAGTCCAATTCTGCTGCTATTGATGACTCACAACACCATATGAAAACCCAGGATTGAACTGCTAGATCTGTTCGAAGTCTGTCCCATTTAGTACAGTGATGGTGCCACCCAATATGATGGAAGCTATTCTCAATGTGAAGGTGTGACTTTGTCTCCATAATGACTATGCGATGGTCACTCTTACAGATACTGTCATGGAGAGATACTTCTGCAACTGACAGATTAGTACGAATGAAATCAAATATGTCTCGTTAGTTCCTTCACCAACTGCGGCAGACCCAGTCTAGCAGTTATGTTCTTTAGAACCCGACCAGTTCGATCTGTAATGCTGCAGCTGAGCAACACTTGGTGGTGGACATTGAAATCCCCCACCCAGAGTACAACTTTGTGTCCTTGCCACGCTCAGGGCTTCCTCCAAGTGTTGTTCAGCATGGAGGAGTACTGATTCATCAGTTAAGAGAGACTGGTACATGGTAATCAGCAGGAGGTTTTCTTTCCCATGTGTAAACTAACGCCACGAGACTTCATGGGATACGGAGTCACTGTTGAGGACTCCCAGAGCAATTCCCTTCCAATTGTATCCCACTCCGCCATCACTTCTGCTGTATCTGTTACTAATTCTAATAACTACTAATAATTGCTAATTCAAAGTTTGTAAGAAGATTTATAGCTCGGGTGCCTGTTGTTGTGGTTCTGTTCGCCGAGCTGGGAATTTGTGTTGCAGATGTTTCATCCCCTTTCTAGGTGACATCCTCAGTGCTTGGGAGCCTCCTGTGAAGCGCTTCTGTGATGTTTCCTCCGGCATTTGTAGTGGTTTGTCTCTGCCGCTTCCGGTTGACAGTTCCAGCTGTCCGCTGCAGTGGTCGGTATATTGGGTCCAGGTCGATGTGCTCATTGATTGTGTCTGTGGATGAGTGCCATGCCTCTAGGAATTCCCTGGCTGTTCTCTGTCTGTTGTGCTGGTGAGACAGGAGATATCCGGGAAGGTGATGGGGTGTCTGGGATATAGTCATACTCACAGAATCATATCTTACAGACAATGTCAGGCTGTTGTTTGACGAGCCTATTTATTTCTATTTACTTCTTCCTGCCAGCTGTCCCATTCTGGAAACATGGTCATATATTCGCCCCAATCCACTCAGACTTTATTTTGCAAACTAGCTTTACCAAAACTTTCCTGAAAATCAAAGTACTTGTCTCCCAGACCGTTTCTCAAACATAATCCCCATTTCATAAATCCGTGTTACCGTTGTCTGTGACCATTATTTTCAGTCCCAATAATTTCTCCTAAATCTTTTATTTACTATGTTCTATGCTTCATGTACTCGAACCCTTTTGCCACACCCGACTTGGTTTTCCTCGTATTGTTTGAAAGTTCTGTGAAGACAGACCTGAAGTAGCTGTTTCATTGTTCTGCCATTTCCGTTACCCATTCTCCATTCTCTGGTTTCAGATTGTAAGGAAGCTGCACTTGTTTTCTCATACTTCTCACATTGACATGATTTGACGAGCTATTACAGTTCACTCTTATAAACTTTGTGAATATACTCTTCAGAAACCCATCAATTCCTGCCTTTTGCTCCTCAATAATTTACCTTCCACACCATATACTCACAGGAGCATAGACCAACAGAAATACAGCACAACCTATATTAGTCCCACTTTGAAACAACAGGCCCATAGCAGGAAATGTTATGACACTTCCAAGTGCTCGTCCAAGTACTTTTTGATGGTTATGAGGCTACCTGTGATACCTCCCCTCTCAGGAAGTGAATTCCAGACCCTAACAGCTTCTGGGTGAAGAACAAACCTCAAATTCTCTCTAATTCTCAAACCCTTCACTTTAAAAGTGTTCTCGCTTGTTCTCAACTCTCTGACTAAAAGGAACAGCTGCTGTTTATCCACCCACGTCCATGCTTCTCATAATCGTTGCCTTCTGAATCACATCCCCCTCAGCCTTCTCTGCTCCAATGTAAACAACCCGAGCTTATCCAGTTTCTCTCCATAGCGATATGTTCCATCCCAGGGAACATCCTGGTGAATCTCCTCTGCATACCATCCAGTACAACCATACCCTTCCTTTTAAGTGGCTTCCAGAGCTACATACAGTACTCCATCTTGGCCTAACCAATGCTGTGTATAGTTCTTATAATCTACACCCCGATTGATTAATGCTACATCCAAGGTCCAGTTCTTAGCTAGTCCATTACTCTGCTCAGTCCCATTCAGTGATGTGTGGAGAAGAACGAACTGAGCTTCCCAATGTGCCATTCATTGATTACTCCCCTGTCTGGTTCCTTCTTCCACTGTGCATCACCTCATATTTATCAGGGTTACGTTCCATCTGCCATTGATCTGACCATCTGACCATTCCATCTGTACCTTTCTGTAACATAAGACCTTTCTCCTCATTGCCAATCAACCAGGCAAACACAAATTTGCTTATCACAATCCCCACCCCTTTCACCCAACCCCTTCATTCACATCTGCACCATTTATGAAAACCACAAATAATAAGGGACACAGCACTTATCCATGTGGTACACCAGGGGACACTGGTCTCCAGTCACACAAACAACATTATCCCACCACCTTCTGACCCCTGACACTAAGAAACTTTCGTTGTAACTTGTCACATTACCCTTGATTCCATGAGATTTTACTTTATTTTAAAGTTTCCCATATGGGGCTTTGTCGAAGGCCTTGCTGCAATACTAAATAAGTGACCTCCTCAAACTAATTCAATCAAATTCATTAGATTTGACTTCCTTCTGATAAAATCATGATGATTATCCCTGATCCGATCTTGCTACTCTGATTGGAGTTCAATTTTATCCTTCCGTGTTTTCTCCAGTAGTTTCCTTAACTGTGAATTAATATTCGTTCAACTATACTTCCCTGGTCTATTCTACCACCCATACTGTGAAGTTATAAATCACACAACACCAGGTTATAATCCAACAGGTTTAACTGGAAGCACACTAGCTTTCGGAGCGTCGCTCCTTCATCAGGTGATTGTGGAGGACACAATTGTAAGGCACAGAATTTATAACAAACATTTACAGTGTGATGTAACTGAAATTATACATTGAAAATTACCTTGACCGTGTATTGAGTCTTTCATCTGTTCGAATACCATGATAGTTTCACTTCTTTCGTGTGTAAATCAAAAACAACTTTTCGTAAAAAAAAAGTTGCTTCCTCAGGTTAAATGTAACAATTGGTGTTAGCTAGACAATATGTCGAAGGTGTTAGCGCTCTGTCTATGCCATGATGTTTAGATGATTCTAATCTAAAAAGTGAGATAACAGAGTTTTACACTAATTCATGCAGTTTTTGAGCAAAGTATAATGTACTCTGCAATTACAAATTCACCCCACAAAATATATGAGTGCTTGTGGATCTTTATGTCAGTCTGTTTGTGTGTCTGTCTGGGTTGGAGGTTGTGAGTGTGAGAGAGAGTGTATATGTGTGTAGTGAGTGTAGAGTGCCTTAAGTCTGTGAGGGGTGTAGGTGTGAGTGTGGGAGAGTGTGTGTGTGTATGTGTGTCTGGGCTGGGGGGTTGTGTGTGTCTGTGAGAGAGAGTGTAGAGTGCGCATGAGTGTAGAGTGGCCTATGTCTCTGAGAGGATGCATGAGTGAGTGTGGGGAAGGTGTGTGTCTGTAAGAGTGTGTGTGTGTGCCTTCCGTGTGTATATATGTGTATAGGAGTGGCTCTGTGTTTGTGTAGTGTGTGTGTGTAGATGTGTCTGTGTGTAGATGTGTATATAGTGCAATGGTCGTCACCTGTAGTGTGACATGAACATAAGGAGCCAGTTGAGGCCCTCGTTATGGGTATGGAACTTAACTATCAGCCTCTGCTCGGCCACTTTTCCCTGTTGCCTGTCCCGAAGTTCGGCTTGGAGGATGGTCACCTGAAGGTCCGCGGTCAAATGCCCTGGACCACTGAAGTGTTCCCCAACTGCGAGGCAACTGTCTGTTGATTGTTGTGTGGTGCCAATTCATCCATTTCCGTGGCCTTTGTTCGGTTTCCCCAATATACCATGACTCAGGGCATACTTGCCTGCTACGTATATGATACACAACGTTGGCTGAGTCACATGAGAACCTGCCACGTACATAGTGGGAGGTATCCCCATGTGTAATGGTGGTATCCATCTCCGCACTCTGACACATCTTGCAGCGCCTACCTTGACAGGGTTGTATGGAGTTGTCCTGAGAGCCGGGCAATGTGCTCTGAACAATGATCTGTATGAGGTTTGGCGGTTGTTTAAAGGCAAGCAGTGGAGGTATGGGAAGGTCTTGTCGGGGTGCTCATACTCATTGATATTGAGTTGCAGGTCACCAAGTACATGGTGCAGTTTTTCAGCTCCTGGGAAGTACTGAACAACGAAGGGTACCCTGTCGGTTGCAGCACATGTCTATCTCCTAAGGAAGTCATTGTGGTACCTTGCTGGGGCAACCAACAGGGTACCCTTCGTTGTTAAGTACTTCCCAGGAGCTGAAAAACTATGCCATGTTCTTCGTGACCTGCAACACATTATCAATGAGGTTGAGCACCTCGCCAAGACCTTCCCCACACCTCCACTACTTCCCTTTAAACAACCGCCAAACCTCAAACAGATCATTGTTCGTAGCAAGCTGTCCAGCTCTCAGGACAACTTCATACAACCCTGTCATGGTAGGCGCTGCAAGACGTGTCAGAGTGTGGACATGGTTATCACCATTACATGTGAGGACACCTCCCACTATGTATGTGGCAGGTACTCATGTGACTCAGCCAACGTTGTCTATCTTATACGTTGCAAGCAAGGGCGCCCAGAGGCATGGTACATTGGGGAAACCGAGCAAAGGCTACAGCAAAGGATGAATGGGCACCACATAACAATCAACAGAGAGAAGTGTTGTCTCCCAGTTGGGGACACTTCTGTGGTACAGGACATTCGACCTCGGACCTTCGGGTGACCATCCTCCAAGGCAGACTTCGGGACAGGCAATAGCGAGAAGTGGCCAAACAGGGGCTGATAGCTAAGAGCAGTACCCATAGGGAGGGCCTCAACAGGGCCCTTGGGTTCATGTCATACTACAGGTGACCACCATTGCACTATATACACGCACAGACACACCTACACAAACACACACACACACAGAGTCACTCCTGTACACACACATACACATGGACACATATATGCACAGACACGCACACTGATACTCGCTCACAACCTTACAGACACATACACTCCCATACTCACACATGGATGCTCTCAGAGACTTAGACCACTCTACACTCATGCAGGCACATATACCCTCTCTCTCACAGACACTCGCAAACCCCCACGCCAGACACACACACACTCCAACACTCACATATGCACCCCCTCACAGACTTAAAACACCCTACATCACTACACACACATATACACTCCCTCTCACACTCACAACCCCCAACCAAGACAAAAACACCACACACAGACAAAGACCCACATGCGCACAAATATTTTGTGGGGTGAATTTGTACTTGCAGTGTTACATTGTACTTTGCTCAAAAACTGCAGGAATACAGTAAAACTCTGTTATTTGACTATTTAGCTTAGAATCGATCTAAAAGCATGGCATAGACAGAGAACACAGGGCGCTAACACCTTCGACATATTGTGTAACTAACCCAATTGTTACAGTTAACCTGAGAATGCAACTTTTAAAATATGGTTTTTTGATTTACACACGGAAGAAGCGATTAAAATCTGATTGAAGATTTGTAACTCGGGTATCCGTTGTTGTGGTTCTGCTCGCCGAGCCGAAAGTTTTTGCTGCAAACGTTTCGTTCCCTGGCTAGGGAACATCATCAGTGCTGTTGGAGCCTCGTGTGAAGCGCTGCTTTGATGTTTCTTCCTGTATTTATATTGGTTTGTTCTTGCCGCTTCCGGGTGTCAGTTTCAGCTGCAGTGATTGGTATGTGGGGTCCAGGTCGATGTGTCTGTTGATGGATGTTCTTGCCGTTTCCGGGTGTCAGTTTCAGCTGTAGTGGTTTGTATATGGTGTCCAGGTCAATGTGTCTGTTGATGGAGTTTAGGGATGAATGCCATGCCTCTAGGAATTCTCTGGCTGTTCTCTGTCTGGCTTGTCCTATGATAGTGGTGTTTTCCCAGTCAAATTCATGTTGCTGGTTGTCTGAGTGTATGGCTACTAGAGATAGCTGGTCGTGTCGTTTTGTGGCTAGCTGATGTTCATGGATGCGGATTGTTAGCTGTCTTCCTGTTTGTCCTATATAGTGTTTTGTGCAGTCCTTGCATGGTATTTTGTAAACTACGTTAGTTTGGCTCATGCTGGGTATTGGGTCCTTTGTTCTAGTGAGTTGTTGTCTGAGCGTGGATGATGGCTTGTGTGCTGTTATGAGTCCTAAGGGTCGCAGTAGTCTGGCTGTCAGTTCTGAGACGCTCCTGACGTATGGTAGAGTGGCTAGTCCTTTTGGTTGTGGCATGTCCTCGTTACTCGGTCTATCTCTTAGGCATCTGGTGATAAAGTTGCGTGGGTATCCGTTTTTGGCGAATACCTTGTATAGATGTTCCTCTTCCTCTTTTCGCAGTTCTGGTGTACTGCAGTGTGTTGTGGCCCTTTTGAATAGTGTCCTGATGCAGCTTCGTTTGTGTGGAAACGTTTGCAGCAAAAACTTCCAGCTCGGCGAGCAGAACCACAACAACGGAAGAAGCTAAACTATCATGGTATTCGAATAGATGAAAGACTCAACAGACAATCAAGGTAATTTTCAATGTGTAGCTTCAGTTACATCATACTGTAATTTTTTGCTATAAATTCTGTGCCTAACAATATTGTCCCCCACAATCACCTGATGAAGGAGTGGCGCTCCGAAAGCTAATGTGCTTCCAATTAAACCTGTTGGACTATAACCTGGTATTGTGTGATTTTTAACTTTGGACATCCCAGTCCAACACCAGCATCTCCAAATCATGATTACTGTGAAGTGGGACCGTATTAATCGTTCTCCAGCACTCTGGCACCTCCCCAATGGTCAGATTCTAAATAAAATTAATGTTAGAGGTCATCTCGCCACGTTATTCATGCTCTTCTCAAGCATTATTGTGAGATTTTCTCTAGATCTCCCGTTATGCATGTGGAGTAGAGAAGGACAATGATTTTAAACAATGCTGTGTATTACCCTAGAGAGCTGAGACTGCTCTAAACTGGATGGGAACCTTTCAGCAGCCTGGTAATGTTTTTGCTGCCTCTGTACAGGATCTCAGTGAGATCACATTGGAGTAGTGTGTAAAGAATTTTTCTACTCAATGAAGAAAGTGTATTGTTATATTGGAAGGAGCTCAGAGATAGTTCCCTCAACTGATTCCTGCAAATAAGGTGTCTTAGGATGGAGAGTTATCAGGAAAGTGGTACAGAGGCCACGATAACATCAGCCATGATTGCATTCAATGGCGGAGCTTGTTCAAGGGGTTGGATTCCTGACTGATGCTCCTCGTCCACACTCAGCCTTTCGACTGTGTTACACAGTATAGAGGGAGGACTGTCTATCAAACAGGAAGCAGGCTCTCTGGATACGTCAGTCTTAATCAGTTTGTCAGAACGTCAGCAGTGGAGTCACACAGTGACCAGTGCGGGTACCTCAACTATTTACAATCTACATCAATGATCAGGAGGTTGGAACAGATATCCAGATACTGAGTTTGGTGATGTCGCTTGGATAAGCAAGAGATTAAATTATCAATCGAGGGTGGAGTGTCTGCAAATAGATACAGAAAGTTAAAGACAATGGATAATAATCTGGCAGGTGCAATACAACATAATATAACCTGTAATTTCATTTACAGGAATAATGGAAGGCAGTATGTTACTGAAATGGAGAGGGATTACAGGACTTCGTGATACTGTGTACTGGGGGGTTCACTCAGACCCGTTCGGACATGGAAGGTTTTTCTCCATCCCTGATGGTCTGCTCATTGACAATCCGAGTGACCCCATTGCTCTCTGTACACATGGAATACTTTTGATGTGGTTGTTTGGTGGTAGGGATGGTGTTTTGAAACGTGTAGTAAGGGGAAGGCCTTTATCCAAGATACAATTATTCCTTTCTATATGGAGACCCGTAGATGATGGGAATGGCTGCCTGCTTCTGAATGAAGGAACTGTGGCTGCTTTCAGGACAGGGGTATTCACCAACATAATATACTGTACATGGACACACTGTAACATTAATAGAGAGAGAGCTCCTTCAGTTCCTCTACCTCTCCCCATGTAATGGCTACTCTGCAGATACCATGTTCACCTTCGGGAATCTCACTATACTGGGAACATAAGGATACACCTGACAGCTTCCCGCTGAGGGAGAAGCAATGTATTGACCTCATCCACCATATACATCCTCCATCACCGAATGGTGACATTGATGTTGAGATACTGGGAGAAGACGGAGCTGTCACCGACTCCGGCCTGGAAAGTTTCAGATCACAGAAGCTGAATGAAACCCTGACCCTAATAGCCACCGGCAGCCCCGTCTTCCCCCTGGTGTGAAGCTGCAGGTCGTGTTGAAGAAGGTGACACCGCTCTGTGACCAGATCCGTGTTCAGTCCAGATCCCCTCAACACTCTGTTCCTGGGTTAAGTGTAGCTTGGGAAGCTGCTCCTGGAAAACCTGGAATGGATACAGCAGATCCCTTTCCCTACACACACTCACTCCGTGGTTTCAGAGCTTCCCCTGTCTGCAGCCTCTGTTCCATTTGGTGTTCATGTTACACACCCAGATGCTGTTACCACAGTCCCCATGCTCCATCCAAAGTTTGGGTCACCCAATCCTCCGGTCTCACTGAATGTCTGAGGCGGCTCACAGCACAAGCCCCAGCAAACCATCCCCAGCAACTCCACTAACTTTTCAATAACAGGAGTCAGTCAGAAATCCCTCGGCTACAAATATTGTTGACCAGACCAGATCCCTGCAAAAATATTTTAAGAAGGCCACTTAGACCCAAACCATTCCTTATTTTAAAGTGAGATGTGAAGTGCGTTTTCCAGATATGTTGTGACTGGTCAAAGCACTCGACATTAAGCCAAATATAACCTATTCAAATTTAGTTAAAATACAATCAAAGAAAATTTTGGGAGAGCTTATATGTTGGTACACTTACACAAACAATAGATACCGTACCTTCTTGGTATACGCTGCTTGGCACAAAGATAAATTCAAATACAGATTCTTACATGCAGTTTTTTGATCTAGGAAAAATCAACATCAACACCCATCTCAGAGAGAAAAGCAGCTGGGATGTCCTATAGCTTCTGAATGCTGCAGCTAAAAACAAAACGAGAAACCCTGGTCTGGGAGAGCTGGCCACTGCCCTTCCATTGTTATCACCGTTTTAATAAAACCTAAAGGCCTCCTCAGTTATTTACTTAAACTGTTTTCAGACAGCAGTTCCGCACCTCTGCCTTTAAAACCTCTCTTCAAAAAAACAAGAGAAAATAACCTTTTTATAGTGATATAATCCTCACAACTCCACCTTTAATAAAATGATCTGTCAATATACAAAGATGGATTCATTTTAGATTTCCTAATCTTCCTCTATTAGTAGCAGATAGAAAGGATAGTGAAAAAGGTGTTTGGTATGCTTTCCCTTATTGGTCATAGTATTGAGTACAGGAGTTGGGATGTCATGTTGCGGCTGGACAGGACATTGGTTAGGCCACTGTTGGAATATTGTGGGCAATTCTGGTCTCCTTCCTATCGGAAATATGTTGTGAAACCTGAAAAGGTTTAGAAAAGATTTACAAGAATGTTGCCAGGACTAGAGGATTGGAGCTACAGGGAGAGGCTGAACCGGCTGGAGCTAATTTCCCTGGAGAGTCGGAGGCTGAGGGGTGACCTTATAAATGTTCACTAAATTATGAGGGGCATGGATAGGATAAATAGGCAAAGTCTTTCCCTGGGGACGGGGAGTCCAGAACAAGAGGGCATAGGTTTAGGGTGAGAGGGGAAAGATATCAAAGAGACCTAAGGGGCAACCTTTTTCATGCAGAGGGTGGTACGTGTATGGAATGAGCTGTCAGAGGATTTGGTGGAGGCTGATACAATTTAAGAGGCATATGGATGGGTATATGAATAGGAAGGGTTTGGAGGGATATGGGCTGGGTGCTGGCAGGTGGGACGAGATTGGATTGGAATATCTGGGGGCATGGACGGGTTGGACAGAAGTGTCTGCTTCCATGCTGTACATGTCTATGACTCTGTGATTCTATGACTGCAATGTGTGTGTGCGTGTGATATATATATATATATATATATATAGACTCTGAGCATATAAATGTTCACAACGAGATTCGATTTCAATCATTTTACTCCTGCCACAAAATGCCTTTGTCTTTCTTTATCCACGTCTCCAGAATGTGTCAAATCTTAGTTTTCTCGCCCTGTCACCTGTATAATTGCAAATTGAATGGCAGCAATAATAAGATCACTCGAAACAGACTGGTATTTTTTCACCTGAATGTGTCCAAAGTTTTAAGGGGTCACGATCAGTGATAAAGATTTATCTCATGTATGTTATTCGCAATTTAAATGCTGAAATGTTGGAACGCCAACATCAAGCTCAAGGCCTCCTTCCCCATTTTGGAATAAATCTGTTGATGTTTGCCCTGGACACTCCAACCACACGTTACATAATGGAGCACTCCTCATCTCTCCAATAGTCCCTCTGAATGACATAGCTCCTCATGTCTCAGCATAAAAGAATTACATACTTCTGTACCTCTTAATGCTATAACCTCTTTACCTGCTACTCCTGGCCTATGCCGGTAAACCTTACTCTCACAGGGATATGTTTTAAGAAGCTATCATACATTCTTCTCAATCTCTCACAGAATCCAAACTTTGATTTCTGAACCCAATCATCATCAGCCATTTCAGTTTCTAATCTTGCCATTGTTACTCTCTGCTCTTCCACACGAGTTCTCACGACTGCAGGAAGTGAATTGTTGAACTTCTCCAAAATAAGAATCTCTCTAAGAGTGCCATAGCCTTTGCTCTGTTTTTAATACCAATACCCACCTTTCAAAATTACTTTGTTTGATTCTTTCAAATTCAATGTGCGTTTAACGAGGGAGTGTTTTTTTAGATTCCAGAAACGCTATCTGTAGCTTCTGGCACAAGCTCATATGCACTTCAGATGGCTTTCTTCACCTCCTTATACTGGCCAGATACCTCCACTGATCGGGATGCAAATACCTACCAGCTCTGTGTGGATCAACTAAATCCACATGGTCACTGATCACTGCATTTGTTTAGCCACTTTCTCAAATGAAATTAAAAAGGCTTCCCTATTCTTCTCATCAAATTTAGACAATGCCTGGGCATATTTAAACAAAACCCCATCAGGCCTTTGGCTACTAAAGGATTGCTCATCCTTACTATCCTCCTCATCCAACCTACCGTCTGCCTTCATCTCAACCTTCTATGTCAACTTTCCTCTCTAATTGTTAACTTTTGAAGTTGAAAATCTCTGGTTTTCTTCTCTCTCTTTCTCTCTTTCTTCTTCATTTCCTTTTCTTTTATTTCTACTTCTCAATTTAATTTAACTGGTTTCAATTCCTTCTCATGTTCAAGGTGCCTCATTTCAAATTGAATTCGAGCCATTTCCAAAGAGTCTGATGGCGGTTCCACCAAATGTAATTGCCGAGCTATAGCTGTAATTATCTCTCATTTTCTCACGGACAAACACAACCCCAACTCCAGCTTGTCTGCCAATTCCTAAAGCTTTGCCTTCATTACCTTTTGTATAACACCCAACTTCACTTCTTCCACACCCACAGAACTCTCAGTGACTGAAAGAATCTTTATACACAAAACACGTTTTAAACCAACCGAATTCAACATCTGGAACAACTATCATATGCGACTTTTGAACCCAATAGTCTCCATTGCATACTCTCCAGTGTCTGCATGAGAGTATTCTGGATGCTCTGGTTTCCTCCCACAATCTAAAGATGTGCACATCAGGTGAATTGTTTGTAGTTTTCAGGGATGTGTGGGTTAGATGCCTTAGTTGGGGTAAATATGTCATAATTGGGCAGAGGAATGGTTCTGGGTAGGTCACTCCTCGGAGGGTCGGTGTGGACTTGTTGGGTCAAATGGCCTGTTTGCACATTGTAGGGATTGTAATTCAAACCCAATTTGGTATTATCGATTTAGAACCAGACAAGAGTCCACCGGTTCAAGAAGGTAGCTTGAATGCCAAAATTTCCTTATTTTAAAGTTGGATGCAAAGTGGGATTTCCAGATGTGATGCTATTTGACAAACCACTCACCATTAATTAAAACACAATATATTTAAACACTCTAATGAAAAGCCATACAAAATGAAGAGGATTTTAGAATAACTTAACGATTGGAAACCTTAACTAAATAATGGATACAGTACCTTTTACAAATGAACTGTTCCAATATACTAACATCACCTAAACACACCCCATGGTAACAAGGAGCATTCACACATACAGTTCTCCAGTCCAGGAGGAAACAGCATCAAGTGAAGCTTAAGAGAGAATAGCAGCTAGGGATAATTTACTAAAGCTTCCAACCCTTCTGGGACCTGGTGACTTACAGCTATAAGGAAAAAACTAGAAAGCCTGGTCTATGCGAGCTGGCCATTGTTACTACTATTTATTTAAAACCCAAAAACCCTGAAAGTTATTTACTTGAGCCGTTTACAGTAGGCAGTTTTGACTTTAAGATCTCTGGTTTAAAAAAAGAGAAAATAACTTCTTTTAAAATAAAATGTGACAGCATTGTCACACAATTTAGATGCCTGGTCCTTTACTCAATGCGCTTCCCGCTGTTACTGAGCGCAAGGTCACCTGACTTGGCAAACATAGGTACAGACCAAGTTACAAGGATGTGTCTCATAACTTCTGAAACACGCCTGTCCATGGGCCATCACATGGGACATACCGGGAAGTGAAAAACAGCCTGACACACACCATTTCACTGTTTCTGAGCTACACAGTGCCAGCACTCGATACAAAATATAGTCAAAACTCAAGGCCAGGGAAAGATACAGAGGGACAGAAATTCACATTAAAGGCAGAAACAGACAGTTAATTAACTGGGAGGAGGTTGTGGAAATATGGGGGAAAAGACAGGGCAATGGGACTAACTGGAGAAGTGAGATCTTCGAGAGTAAAATTACAAGAATGAGAACATTGAATAAAGGCGTTGTCAGATCAGCTGGAATGGTTTGTTACATCATATTCTGAATCTGCTTCACAGAACACCACACACAACATAAACTGGGACAAGATGACAGCCCAGCATGGACAGCTGTACAGACCATGCTAGTGTGTTGCTCAGTAAACTGCACTATCTGCCCAGCATGGAGAGCATTGCAAACTTTACTATCATAGACTAACTGTACTCGCATCAGATTACTATCTCCACTGGGAATGTTTGCTCTGTGTGTGTGTGTGAGTGTGTGTGTGTGTGTGTGTGAGTGTGTGTGTGTGTGAGTGTGTGTGTGTGTGTGAGTGTGTGTGTGTGTGTGAGTGTGTGTGTGTGTGTGTGTCTGTGTGTGTGTGTGTGTGTTCATCAGAGACTGAGGCAGCGTTTGTGCGCGTGCGCGATTGGCGTGGTTGAATGCGAAACTCATTGTTTGAGAAGGAAAGCACATGGAGGAAACTATTTCTAATACGAACAACTGGCAGGATTTTTGTTAATCAACAGAGAGAGAACGAGAGAATTTTCATGGACAGATGAGGTAAAGTGTTTGAAAACGTTAAAATAAAGGTAATGCCATAAAAATAGCAATATATATCTGCGTGAACATGAATGACAGATGGATGGGAGGTTGGTGTGAGTTCGAATCAGATTTGCTTCAACAGGGTTGAAGCCAGGAGCGTCAGCAGCAGATTATTAACTTCATTAAGACTGTATTTTATAACTCAAGGTTCAAACAGGAGATGGAATAAGCCAGTGAGATACATTGTGGAGTGGTGAGTATTTCAAGTTGGAAATGGACAGGGCATGGTGGCAGGAACCAGCTCTTGTTCAAAGGGATCACCCACAGTTATGACTCATCTGCTTCAGCCGCAGAAATTGGCCAGGGATGGGATGGAAACAGTGGAAGGAAGTGGAGTTTGTAACCAGAACAGTAGACAGTGACCTCCATGCTCTTAATATTTAAATAACAAAGGCAAAGATACAGTATATGTGGTTATTCGCTGAAACTGAGTAGGTCAACACAGAGACCCATGAGTAACATTGCCAGAGCAGAGGGAGACAGTAATTGAACACTTTCATTGATGTAGTTAGTAGTTGTCTGTAGAGTAAATATCTGGATTCAGAGTTTCAACAGGGACAATAATAGCGGGTAGAAGTGTAGACTATATGAAAGAACAGTAATACAGTCATAACTAGTTTATAGAAAAAAAAATGGACAGTGACACTTACCAGGAACACCAACGATAGCCAGGAAGGGATAATAAAAATATTGAATAATGCGAAGAGCGTAATAGATCCGCGATGATAATAACAACCAATAAAATGCAGCAAGATACCAAATATAATCGGATAAACTCCTGTCCATTGTTGGAACATTCCAGGCTAATGTTCTCAGATTCTGATCTCTCCTCCCCCTCTCTCTGGATCTGCTGATCCCTGTCAGTGCTGTCGGTGATGGTCCCGCTCATGATAACACATTGAACGGCGCCCAATTATCATTAAAAGATGGAAAGCCTCCATTGGGATAATTAGTATCCATCGAAACTGGCATTAAGCACAGTCACTGAACAAATAGGATCAGTTAACCAGTTCCATACATCACTTTTCATATCACTATAAAAGGGAACACTTACTGGTTTTGGATGGAATGGATGAGGGTGCTGAGAGATGGACCATAAATCTTTAAATTGTTATTTCTTTTTCCTTGCATACGAGATTATTAACAGAACACTTCAGGGGTCTATATGTGTTCCACTCAGTTTATGAAAGGGAGCAGTTATAAAATAACAGATTGGCTACATAAAAAAACGTCGGATGGGCAAGTTTCTAGATGCCTTAACCTACAGTATGATACTTATTGACCAGTGTGGGGCTACTCCGGGTTTTTAAACCCTTTCGTAACCTTGACACAGAGCACTGAGACTGCTGCTCAGGAAGAGGCCGAAGAAATTCTGTCGCTATGGGCCTCTTACAGAATGATAGGAGAAGGCCATTCAGTCCATATTAGCCTGTTGTTACTTGAAAAGGTGGAACTCTGGAATATTAGCGCATTTTGCCAACAAAGTCATTCAAAATTAAAGGATTTATCGCTGCAACTGTATGAGGTCTCACTGAAAGGGCACCTGGAGTTCATTGTTTCTGTAAATGAGAAGGGATGGACCTCCATCAGGTACAGATAACTGGCTGCTTGTAATCCAGGGGTTGATGTATCATTTAATGTCTTGTGGCTGTTATAAAGGGACAGGAGGATCCCATGCAGTCTCTCGAGCCTGCTACAGAGGTGCAGGAAGTGTTTATTTAACATTTCAAGTCTGTTACGCATAAATATTACGTTTAAACTAGTTATGGAATAGGAAAGACCTGATGTAAACAATAAAGTTCTAACTTTGAACAAGGCCAATTTTGAAAGTGTTAGGCGAGCCCTGTGAAAGGCTGATTGCAATACCCTATTCACAGGTAAAGGGATGGTTGGAAAATGCAAGGCAATCAATACTTGGTTTCAGAGAGTCCAGAGCCAACGTTTTCCTGTTAGTGAGAGGGGCAAAGCTGGTGGGTACAGGGAGTGCTGGATGGCTAGATATATTGATGCTCTGGTCAAGGTAAGGAAGGAGGCATATGTCAGGTAAACAGAGCTGAGATCAAGTGGATCCCCAGAGCAGTATAAGGGCAGTAAGTGTATAGTCAATGGGAAATCAGGCCAGAAAAATGTGAACATAAGTTGGCTTTAGAAATAGGGTTAACGAGGTATTGAAGAAATTCTACAATCTTTTAATGGCAAAAGATTAACTAGGGAGAGAATAGGGCACCTTAAAGATCAGTAAGGCTACCTATATGTGGAACCACAAGGGATGGGAGGGATATGATACGAGTATTTCACCTCAGTATTTAATGTGGAGGGAGTTACAAGAGCGAGAGAATGAAGAATGTATAGTGATATCTTGAAAAGTGTCTATATTACAAGGAGGTGTTGGACATTTTAAAATAAATAAAGGTGAACAAATCCCTGGGACCTGATCAATTGTATCCCAGACATTTGTGGGAAGCTACGAAAGAGATTGCTCTGCATTTTGGTGATATATTTGTATCATTGATTTCCACAGGGGAGGTGCCAAAATATTGGAGGGCTGTAGTGTCATCATTTAAGAAAGGAAGGAAAAACCAGGTAACTATAGACTGGCCAGCCTGACGTCAATGGTGACTAAATTGTTGGAGGGGATTTTGAGGGAAAGGATGTATATGCATTTGGAAAGACAAGGACTGAAGAGGTCTTTGTACATTGGAGATCACGTCTCACTGACTTGGTGGAATTTTTTGAGGAAGTGATGAAGATGATTGATGAAGGCAGGACAGTGGATGTTGTCTTTGTGGAATTCAGTAAGAAAACCAAACTGTTCTACATGGTAGACTGGTTAGCAAGGTCAGACTGCCTGGGATCCAGGGAGAGCTCACCATTTAGATCCAACATTTTGTTGAATATTGGAGACAGAGCGTGACAGTGGACATTTGTTCATTAAACTTGGAGACCTGTGACCAGTGGTGTGCCACAAAGGTCAACAGTGACTTCACTGCCTCTTGTCACTTATACAAATCATTTGTATTTGAGTATATGAAGTATAGCTGTAAGCTTGTAGATAATCCCAAATTTGGTGGTGTAGTCGACAGTGAAAAATGATATCTCCGAAAAAAGAAAAAGTTGATTAAGTGAGCCGAGGGGTGGTGGATGGAGTTAAATTTAGGTAAATGTGAGGTGTTGCATTTTGGCAAAACAAATCAGGGCAAGATATGTAGGTAGGGTTCTGTCGAAAGTTGCCACTCAAAGAGAACTCCATTGAAATTATAGAATCCCTCCAGTGACGAAACAGGCTACTCGGCCCATCAAGGCCACACTGACTCTCTAAACAGTATCCTACCCTATCCCTCTGAGCCTGCATTTCCCATGGCTAATCCACCTCGCCCACACATCCCTGGTTACTTGTGGCAATTTAGCATGGCCAATCTCCTCTTGCCGGTATATCTTTGTACTGTGGCAGGAAAACGTAGCACCCAGAAGAAACGCACGCAGACACGGGGAGAATGTGAAAACACCACACAGGCAGTTATTCAAGGATAGAATTAAACCCCGATCACTATGCTCTGAGGTAGCAATGCAAGCCACTGAGCTACTGTGTCATCCGGTGGTGCAGGTTCTCTATCCCTTGAAAGTGCCATCACAGGTAGACAGCGTAGTGAAGAAGGCACTTGGTGATCTTCCTGTTATTGGTGCGTGCTTTGAGTCTATGCGTTTGCATGACAAAATCTGTACAGGACATTGGTTTGGCTACTTTTGTAATATTGCCTTTAATTCTGGTCTCCCTGCTGTCGGAAAGACGTTATCAAACTTGAAATGGTGCAGAAGAGATTTAAAAGAATGTTGCAGGTGTTGGAGGGTTAGAGTTACAGGGAGAGTTTGAATAGGCTGGGAGTATTTACAAGTGTTGAGGCTGAGGGGTGACCTTAAAGAGGTTTATAAAATCATGACGAGCATAGATAAGGTAAACAGTCACCCCAGGATAGGCGAGTCGAAAATTACAGGACAAAGGTTTAAGGTGAGAGGGGAAAGATATATAAAGGGAAATGAGGCACAACACTTTCAAAGAGAGACTGCTGTGTTCATAGACTGAGCACTCAAAAGAGCTGGTGGAGGCAGGTCCAGTTACACCATTTAAAAGGCATTGGAATGGGTACATGCATGGGAAGGGTTTAGAGGGATATGGGCCAAGTGCTGGCAAAGGGGACGAGATTAATTTAGGATATTTGGTCAGAATGGACGACTGGATCAAAGTGTTTTTTTTCCGTCCTGTACATCACTGAGACTCTGTTGACTCTTGAGAGTATAACACAGGAACAGGAAGAGGCTATCCAGGTTCTGAATTCTGTCAGTTAACTTGTTTGCTCAATAACTGAGAGTCAAATACATCATTCAGATTTTGATGGTGTTTTACAGAAACAGGAGAAAGGCTTTTAGTCAAGAGAAGGTGTAAGGAATGTGAGCGGCCATTCAGTCCCTAAATTCCGTTCCACAGGAGCAGCAGGTGAGCACAGAGCTATTGGAGCCTGTTAGTCAGTAGCAAGAGGACGACATCTATTTTCACAAACTTGGGATCAGGAGGCATCACTCATTTGCTCAAGACTTGGGACAGGAGGCAGTCACTCAACAGCTCGAGACTGGGAACCAGGAACAGGAGGCAGTCACTCAACTGCTCGAGACTGGGAACCAGGAACAGGAGGCAGTCACTCAACTGCTCGAGACTGGGACAGAGGAAGAGGAAGCAGTCATTCAACAGCTCGAGACTGGGACAGAGGAACCGGAGGGAGTCACTCAACTGCTCGAGACTGGGACACAGGAACAGGAGGGAGTCACTCAACTGCTAGAGACTGGGACACAGGAACAGTAGGCAGTCACCCAACTGCTCGAGACTGGGACACAGGAACAGGAGGGAGTCACCCAACTGCTCGAGACTGGGACACAGAAACAGGAGGGAGTCACTCAACTGCTAGAGACTGGGACACAGGAACAGGAGGCAGTCACCCAACTGCTCGAGACTGGGACACAGGAACAGGAGGGAGTCACCCAACTGCTCGAGACTGGGACACAGGAACAGGAGGGAGTCACTCAACTGCTCGAGACTGGGACACAGGAACAGGATGCAGTCACCCAACTGCTCGATACTGGGACACAGGAACGAAGCAGTCACTCAACTGCTCGAGACTGGGAACCAGGAACAGGAGGCAGTCACTCAACTGCTCGAGACTGGGAACCAGGAACAGGAGGCAGTCACTCAACTGCTCGAGACTGGGACAGAGGAAGAGGAAGCAGTCATTCAACAGCTCGAGACTGGGACAGAGGAACCGGACGGAGTCACTTAACTGTTCAGACTGGGACACAGGGACAGGAAGCAGTCACTAAGAACTCAAGACTGGGACACAGGAACAGGAAGCAGTCACTCAACTGCTCGATATTGGGACACAGGAACAGGAAGCAGTCACTCAACTGCACGAGACTGGGACACAGAAACAGGAAGCAGTCATTCAACCGCTCGAGACTGGGACACAGGAACAGGATGCAGTCACTCAACTGCTCGATACTGGGGCACAGGAACAGGACGCAGTCATTCAACTGTTCTAGTCTGGGACACAGGGACAGGAGGCCGTCACTAAGAACTAAAGACTGCGACACAGGAACAGGAAGCAGTCACTCAACTGCACGAGACTGGGACGCAGGAACAGGAAGAAATCATTGAACCGCTCGAGACTGGGACACAGGAACAGGACACAGTCACTCAACTGCTCGAGACTGGGACACAGGAACAGGAGGGAGTCACACAACTGCTCAAGACTGGGACACAGGAACAGGAGGGAGTCACTCAACTGCTCGAGACTGGGACACAGGAACAGGAGGGAGTCACACAACTGCACGAGACTAGGACACAGGAACAGGAGGCAGTCACTCAACTGCTCGAGACTGGGACACAGGAACAGGAGGCAGTCACTCAACTCCTCGAGACTGGGACACAGGGACAGGAGGCAGTCACTCAACTACTCGAGACTGGGACACCGGAACAGAAAACAGTCTTTCAACTGATTGAGACTGGGACACAGGAACAGGAACAGGAAGCAGTCACTAAACTGCTCGAGACTGGGACACAGGAACAGGAGGAAGTCACTCAACTGCTCGAGACTGGGACACAGGAACAGGAGGCAGTCACTCAACTGCTCGATACTAGAACACAGGAACAGGAGGGAGTCACTCAACTGTTTGAGACTGGAACACAGGAACAGGAGGCAGTCATTCAACTTCTCGATACTGGGACACAGGAACAGGAAGAAGTCATTCAACCGCTCGTGACTGGGACACAGGAACAGGACGCAGTCACTCAGAGCTCGAGACTGGGACACAGGAACAGGACGCAGTCACTCAGAGCTCGAGAGTGGGACACAGGAACAGGAGGCAGTCACTCAACTGCTCGAGACTGGGACACAGGAACAGGACGCAGTCACTCAGAGCTCGAGACTGGGACACAGGAACAGGAGGCAGTCACTCAACTGCTCGAGACTGGGACACAGGAACAGGAGGCCGTCACTCAACTGCTCGAGACTGGCACTGCGAAATCTGGATTCTTGTGAGGCCCCAGGATCCTGTTATGCAGGGACAGCAGGAGGTGATTCACTCCTCACCAGCTTTGGACACTGGCAGAGGAGGGGAGTTTGTTTGTTACAAAGGGAAATAGATGAATAAGTTGCATTCGTCGTCCACACAATCCTGCCCCACCATTCACTCAGACCACGGCTGATCTGATGGTGATTACCTCATTCCATTTTACGGAGGCGCTCCTCTCTGCAGCCTCTGCTCCATTTGTTGGTCACGTTGCAGACTCAGATGCTGTAACAACAGTCACCATGACTCATCCAGAGGGTCAGGTCTAATCAGATAAGTCAGGATTTGACGGGTCCAGTCACAAGAATGAAAACACAAAATAAAGGCATTGCCAGATGTTTAGTTCTCTCACATTTGCAATCCAACCCACATAACCAGCCCATCCATTATACGTTCAAGATGGAGCACTGTATAGATCCAGCTAGCGTATTGCTGAATGCAACCCAGCAATGTCCAGAGTGGAACTCTGCGCAGCCCACACCAATGCTTGATCTATAATCCTCAGCTAAATGTCCAGCTTGGGGAGCTGTGCAGAGCGCACTTGTTCATCCATATATAAACCCAGACTGTTGCAATGTTCGGTAACACTGTGTTAGATCACTGCCCAGTGTGGGGAAACTTGCGGCCAATGCTGGCAGTGACAGGATGTGTAGCTCCCATCCATTTACAGCTTTATATCTACATTGCACCTTGAAAAGGGGTGCTGTGGGTGTGAAAATCACTGAAAGTGAGAGATGTAAATTGAAACAGTTTCAATATCAAGAGTTCCGATTCAGGCGCATACCACTCCAGTATTTAAAGATGAAATAACTGAGATAATTTTGAGTGATGTTTTATGGATGGTGCAAAGAAGTAAGAGGGAGTTGGTGATGTTATAGTGGTTGCACAGTAAGCCTCCAAATAATCAATGGGAATTAGAGAAACAAATATGCAGGGAGACTGAGGAGACTTGCAGGAGCAAAAAGGAGGGCTCAGGTTCAGGTAGCTGGAATCAATGGAATCTCTGGAGAGAAAAAGAATGACTAGAGAGAAAATAGGACGTCTTAAAATCCAAAGTGGGCATTCATGTGTAAAACCACAACAGATGGGCGAGGTCCTCAATTTCCCCCCTGTATTAACCACGAAGAAAGACATGAAGATCTTTGACCTTTGAGGGGGGGAGGGGTGGGGGAAGGGAGGTTCGTTGTCATATCTTGATACCGTTAATATCATAGTAGAGGTGCTGTGGAACATATTAGAATGCATAAAGTCAGATAAATCTCTTGGTCCTGACCAGATATATCCAAGAGCATTGCAAGAGGTGAGAGAAGACAGTTCAGGGGCCAAGGTCCCGGAAGATTGGGCAATAGCAAATGTTGTGCCCTTATTCAAGAAGGGCTGCAAAGAAAAACCTGGGAAGTATGCACCAGTAAGCTTCACATCTGTTTTCAGTAAACCACTTGAGAAGGTTCTGAGAGATAAGGTATGCATGCATTTGGAAAGACAGAGTTTGACTTGGAGCAGTCAGCATAGCTTTGTGCGTGGCAGATCATGTCTTACACATTTTGTTCGAGTTTTTTGAGGAAGTGACCAGAAGGGTTATCAAGGGCAGTGTGGTGGGCATAGTCTATACGAATTTCAGTCAGGCCTATGATAAGGTTCCACATGGTAGGCCGCTCTGGAAGGTTAGATTGCATGGACTCCAAGGAGAACTGGCAAATTGGCGACACAATTAGCTTGACGTTATGAAGCAAATGGCGATGGTGGAGGTATGCTTGTCGGACTGGAGACATGTAACTAGTGGAGTGCCTCAGGGGTCGGTGCTGTGCCCATTGCTGGTTGTTATCTATATCAATGATCTGGACGATGGTGCACAATGCCAGGTTAGTAAGTTTGCAGATGACACTAAAATAGGAGTGATCCAATGAGGAACATTACCAGAAATGGCAGCAATACCTTGATCGGAAGCAGAAGTGGGCTGAGAAATAGCATATGGAGTGTAACATAGATAAGGATGACGTTATGCATTTTGGAAAGTCAAATCCAGGCAGGAGTTGAATGATGAATGAGAGGGCCTTAAGGAGTGTAGTGGAATATAGGACATTAGAGATCAGGTGCACGGTTGTCTGAAATTTGAATTACAGGTACACAGGTCAGTGAAGAAGGCTGTTGGCTCACTGGCCTTCATCAGGGCATTGAGTATAGAAGTTGGGACGTTATGTTGCAATTATACAGGATATTGGTAAGGCTGCAATTGGAGTATGGTGTTCAGTTTTGTTCACCTTGCTCTAGAAAGAATATTATTGAACAAGGAAGAGCGTAGAAGAAATTTCAGAAATGTTTCCTGGTCTAAAGAGTTTAAGTTATAGGGAGAAATTGGACAATTAGAACTTATTTCTTTACAGCCTAGGAAACTGAACGGCTTCTTATAGAAGTGTATATAGTTCGTGAGAAGATTTGTAGCTCGGGTGTGCATTGTTGTGGTTCTGTTCACCGAGCTGGGAAGTTATGTTGCAGATGTTTCAGCAGACAGCTGGAACTGACAACTGGGAGCGGCAGATACAAACTACTATAAATGCTGGAGGAAACATCACAGAAGCTTCACATGTGGCTCCCAAGCACTGAGGATGTCACCTAGATACGGTCTCTCTAATGAGAGTTATTTGGGACTCTATTCTATCAATGTTACTACTTTATTTTTTTAAAAATGTAATTCTATTGAAAAGAGATTTTAAATATTATAATAACCCAATAACAACACAACTCAAATAACTGAACAAAATTAAACGCACGTACATGTACATACAAAACAAGTTAAAAACACTAAATGGACAGAAGAAAAACAAACATAAACAATAAATAATGAATAAATAGTACAGCTCAGCAAAACAATACAATAACTCTCGTTCTTACACGCATTTTTATGTTCATAATTCTTCCTTGCTGGATATTAGATTCATTAGACAATATCATCATGGCTATATAAAAGCCCTTCTTAATGTGACAGATAAACCTGCATTGTGGTAATCCAAAATAGGCTGCCATGTCTTATGTAAATCTCGGTGTTTTGATGCACCATACTGGTGAGAAAGTCCAAAGGGATATTCTCCATGAAGAACTTACGACGACCCAACAGACCCGGGGTTTGCAGACATCCCACACAAACAGAACATGTTTCCTAGCACAGAAAGTAAGGATATTTTTTTCCTCATGTGCATCTGTGTAAGGTACCCTGAGCCGGCCCAGGAAAAGAAAAACTAGGTCCATCTCCAATTCAGTCCCCAATATCTACTCTATCACAGCTACCACAGTGCTCCAATATATATGAAGCCGACAGCAGGACAATAAGCAATGAGTAATAGTGCCTGTAGTCATTCTGCATTTACGACATGCTGAAGATAATCCCCCTTCGCATTTTGAGAGACAATCTGGGGTCAGAAAGACCCTACGAAGAATTTTCAACTGCATGGAATGGGTCCTATTACAGATCAAAATCCTTTGAGCATTTTCACAAATATCCTCACATGTCTCCGAAGTGTTCTGAACCCCCAACACTCTCTCGCAGACATCACAAAGCTGCACAGTCACGTCTGAGGGGACACACTCCAACTAGTGATAAAGAGTACTGACAGAGAGTATATTCTGAGCAATAAGCACCCACTTCTCTCCATCGGATCTGTAAGAATCTGTTAAAGCTGCATTTTTTTAAAAATCAAATCTCTGATCCGGAAAAAAAACAGAAGACATCTTCAGTAGGTTGTCCATACTTACGAGGTATTTGATCAAATGATGTCATTCGTTCTCCCTCAAATAACATGTGGTGACTCAGTATTTAGCACTGCGGCCTCACAGCACCAGGATCCAAAGATGTGCAGGTTAGATGGCTTGGCTATTGATAAATCACCCATAGTGTTCAGGGATATGTAGGTTGGAGCATTAGTCAGGGTAAATATAGGATGGTAGGGGAATGGGTCTGGGTGGGTCGAAGTCGACTTGTTGGGCCCAAGGGCTTGTTTCCACACTGTAGGGATTCTATTAATTCTAAATCACTCAAGCAAGTTACACCCCTGGCTTCCCACAGTTTAAACATGGAATCCATTAGCCCCGGTTGACAACTCGTTATACCAATTGTAGGGGTAAGAAACATGGTTTTGGCTGTATTGCCCTCGATCTGACGCATTGTCATTCATGTTTCAACAGTATGATAATTATTGGGTTATGAGAATACTCCACAATGTCATTTTCTCTAAGAAAAACAGACTAATAAGGGTTCACTTTCTCTGAGAGGGTTCAATATCTAACCACTGTGACGTTGAGTCCTCAGTGGCTCAGACACTAACATGAGATAATAAAGAGCTTAATTGATAGATTTTAATCTGGGAATCTACTCCCCACACTCTGTGGGGTTGTTGCAATTTGTTTAGCTTGATAAAGAGTCGCTTATGATGCCAAATAAAAGAGCTAAACCAGCCATTAAATCTCCTAAATATCTGTCTGGGAAACATCAAAGGAAGCATGCACACGGGGTATAGCAAATAAGGAAGGACATTCATTTGAAGAACAGCTATCCGACCTAGCCAGGATGTTGGAAGTGCCTCCCATCTTTGAAGGTCTTGTTTAATTTTGTCAAACAAATGGACATAGTTCACATTAAATAAATGTTCAAAGATGGATGTAATGAATATACTGAAATAGGGAAACCACCCCCGTGACCATTTAAAAGGAAACCAGGATTTGCCTTCAACATCAGGTATTTCCCTGAGACCTCCCATTGGGATGGACACAAACTTTGTAAAATTAATCTTATAGCCCAAAAAGGTGATAAGCGAATTAATGCATTACATCACGTGAGCTGCCGAAACTGCGGGATTTGACAAAAACATAAGACCCTCATCTGCATACAACATAATCTTACGTTATTTCTATCTTACTTCTGGGGCAGGAATGTTGGGATAATATTCACAATTGTGTAGGATGCCACCGAATCTAAGATTGTTGCAGGGATGGGGAAGAGATCAACCCTCGTGTGCCATTTCTGCGGGTTAAAGGAGAAAATAAAATCCCTACTTGTGAGGTATATCTGCCTCCAGACATCTACCATCTCTACTTCTGCAAATAAATCCCCTAATTGCTTACATCATAACGAGGGTGTCGGGGGACATTTGGACACTCTGTCCACCGTGGGTCCATAAGACAGTTGAAATCTCCTTCTACAATTATGTGCCACGATGCAATTTAACTTAATTTGGAAAATGCATCTACCAGGATTTTAAGATTGTGTACCGGCGGCGGGGGTTGGGAGGGGGGGCGCAATAAACATTCAAAATACTGTATTACATCCCATGGTTCAAGGCTTTGGAGATGATGATCCTCCCGTGAGTGTCTAATGCAATCTACTAATTTAAATGGAAGATTCTTCTTCACTAGGATGGCTTCTCCCCTACTCCTTGTATTAAAAGACGAGAAAAAAAAAGCCCGATCAAACCACCCTGCTTTAACGTCAAATGTTCCTTGCCATCAAGGTGCATCTCCTGCAATTGGACAACATTCACCCTCTCTTTTTGAAGACTAGAAAGTACATTTTTCCTCTTGACTGGCAGATGGCTCCCCTTAATGTTCCAGTTACAACATTTAAGCACATCATTATCCATAACTCATTGTAGCAACATTTCAACTCTAGAGTTTCACATCGAATTACGCACCCCTGATGATTAATGAAAAAAAAGACTCATTGAGCCTAAAAATTGTACCAACTAAAACTACTACAACTAAAAAGCTCTCAAAACTTTCCAAAGCTAAAAAAAAACAAAGAATGAAATAAAATCCAAAATGCCAATCACACTCAATTGGGGAATTTACCGCCTACTGGGGACGCTAGCATATCTCAAAACTTTATCTTGTGCCCGCTACCAATATGGAATCCTGGGCAATTAGCAACAAAAATCGGGTTGAACTGCCCTTCGGTTGGCACTTAGTTATCACATCGAGCTTTGTAACACCCTCCATCTTGAGCTGTACCCCAGACACAAGCAAAGAAAGAGAAAAAGAGTAGTAATACTAATGAAGAAGTTAAAAGTGAGTACTCAACCCAGTCACGGCTATAATTTAATACTGGTTAATACCAGAAAAATCCAACAAAATCTCTTTAGGAGAAGCATGATTATCTAAATATCCAGCTTACATTAAAATGTCCACAAATTTTTCGCTTTCTCTGGAGAGTCAGACGAGTTCGTGGATCCATTGAAATCAATGCAGGGCACCGCTGGGTACCGTAAGGAATACTGGATCCAGAGTTCCCTTACTCTTCTCTTGATCTCATCAAAATATTTTCTTTCCTGAATCACCGCCGCTAAAATGTCCTGAAAGAACGTAATCCTGGAGCTCTCGTGAATTAAACCCATCAGATCTTTCCCCGGGTTCTGACAGCTTCCACCAGTCTTTGTTTGTCCCCATAACTATGTAATCACGTAATGACAGGATGAAGGCGTTGGTCTGAGTCTGACTTCCGCGCCGTAACCGATGAACTGTCTCACTCTTCACCCGTCCCTCCTCAGTTTCGAAGTGAAGGAATCACTGCAGCCAGTTCTTGAAAAAACTCACCAGCTGATCACCTTCTGTCTCCTCCAGCAGACCGACGATGTAAATATTCTTCATCCTATTCCTGTTCTCGAGGTTGTCATCTTGTTCAGTTAAGGTGCAGACTGAACGGTTCTTCAATCATGGCTTCAATCATTTCACATAACTTGGTGAACTCAGTGACCAAGGCCTGGTGAGTAACTGGGTCCATTGAACGAACAGAGTGGGTTGCAGCCACAGCCTCAGACATGCTCGATGCTTCTGACGGGTGCACCGCTTGTTGGGACTTACTCGATCCTTTCCCCATGTTTTGTCATTTCCATTTGACAAAACGGGATTAGTAAAGGTTCTATCGCTCTTTTAGCGTTGAAGTTTAAGTAAATGGCTGGGATGGGGTGGGTTAGAGAACCACTTTGCCCGTGTGTTGAGGCAGAGCCCAGCAAAGCAGACCTTCTGGATCTCCGCCATTTTGTATTCCCCATAACATTTAATCGATATTATCATTTCATTTTGCATTATATTCCTGGAGGTTCTGAAGTCGTGTCATTTGATACCACTGTTTATATTTCCCCCCACCCTGCACATTGCTGCCCATTCCTCGATAATCCTTGATTCTGTTGTTATTTATGAACCTTCCGTCTGTGCCTCAAAAGAAAAACTCAATCTCTCTGCCTCCATTGCTCCGGGGGAAAGAGTGTTCCAAAGACGCACAGCACTTTGAGAAAACAATTATAAACATTATGATCTGAGTGTGAGATTAGTTTTTTGTGTCTCCTTATTTGAGAAAAGATATGTTTACATTGGAAGCAATTCAGAGATATTTCATTTCACGTATTCCTGGGGTGAACGGCTGATATTATAAAGGCTTTAAAAGGTTACTCTTGGAATGAGAGAAAAAAATCATAAGAGACCTTGAGGAGAGTGGATCAGGTATATACCCACTGGGTGTTTGTATCGTCCAAATTTGTTGTCATTGTCATAGAACCTCTACAGTGTGGAGGCAGGACATTCCGTCCATTAAGTCCACACTGACCAAACAGCAAACAGCATCCCACCTGGACGTGCCCCCCAATCTTATCGATGTAACCCTGCATTTCCCATAGCTAACCCACCTAACCTCTGCATCCCTGGGCACTATGGGCAATCCACTTTAAACTGCACATCTTTGGACTGTGGCAGGAAACTGGAGCACTGGGAGGAAACCCACACAGGCATGGGAAGAATGCTCCACCTCCACATAGAGGGTCGCCCGAGGTTGGAATTGAACCCAGCTCCTTGGTGATGTGAGGCAGCAGCGCTACCCACAGATCCACCATATTCATCTGTTAGTTCTGTTAGTAACTTGTGGCTGACTAAAGAAATTTGCCTGACTTGATCTTGTTACTGAACCTAACCCAGTCTGAGACCATTATCATCGGCCATATCACCAACTTGATTACATTTAAAGTTTGTTGTGAGCAGTGAGGAGTGAGACTAGAAAAGGAAAGAGTGACACCCTCCATCCTCAGTCACAACTGGAGTGAGAAGAAATTCACAAAGTGGGAATTCATTCACGTGGGAATCCTCTTTCCCAGAGGTTTGGGATGGCTGACTCTTTGTATTATATCGAGGCTGGCTTTGTCTGATTGTCTGCAGACAGGTGAATCAGGGATAATGGCGCATGGAGAGAAAAGTGCAGCTGGGATAACAATGAGATGAGTCATGGCATACTTTATTGGTGGAGTAGTGTCAAAGGGCCGAATGGCCCCCTCGTGTGCCTCAGTCCTATGTTCTCATGTTCCATTCGGTCCTTCGGATCTGCTATATAGCGGCAGATCCAGGCCACTCCGATTGTTAAGTGCAGATTTGAAAATGGACTTGGAAAACCGAGGCTGGGTCAGGAAGTGACACTCATCCCCAATCCCTGTTTCCAGGCTTCCCCTCTCCACAACGTCTGCTCCAGATGTGGGTCGTATTACAGACCCAGATTTACTGTGAATATAGCCCCCATACTTCACTCAGGGTTAATTCAAACAAATCCTCTGCTCACCCGAATGTAGTATTACACAACACAACTTCCGGGATAATAGCCAGTTACTTTGCAAAAGCATAACATGTGAAATTAAAATGTAAGAACAAGAGTAGGCTATTCGGCCCCTCAAACTTGCCTTGTCATTTAATAAGAACATGGCTGACCTACTCCAGTGCTCCACTCCACTGTCTTGACGACTCCTTGTATCCCTCCACACCTCTCTGGGTTAGGGAATTCCAGACATTCACTACCTTCTGAGAGAAGGCATCACTTTGCAACTCAGACTGAAATCGATGTTCCATATTCGGTATCTATGTCCACGAGTTTGAGACTCCAAAAAGGAATGGTAACAACTTCTCAACATCTAGAACGTCAACCCCTCGCTGTGTCTTGTATTTTTCAGCAGAACCACTCCTCATTCATTTAAACCCCAATGAATAATCGCCTCACCATTTTAGAGATTCTCAATAACACAACCCTTTCATACCAGGAACTCGTCTTTTGAACCAACCTAGTTACTTGTTGCATCAGCATACTGACTTTATGTTTCATACACTGGAAGTCTCCGATCCCTTTGTACTACTCCTTTTCTGGAGGTCCTCTCCATTAAATAACAGCCTGTTTTTTGATTCTCAGTGTCATCCACAAACTCGGATGTATGTTGCACTCAACTCCCTCCTTCTGTCTATCAGTATAGATTGTAAAGAACTGATTCCATCGGACTCATAGCTGTGGTACTCCAGCAGATACAACTATATCATGAAGATTCATTAATCCTGACTCTCAGATTTCTATGTGCTAACCAATCATCATCCCATATTAATACATTCTCCATCATCCTACGAGCTTCTGTCTTGTGTAAGAACTTTTATTTTGTAATACCTTGTGGAAAAACTCTGGAAAGCCTGGTGTCTACCAGATCCCCTTTATCAAATCCGCTTGTTACATTCTCAGGCCTCTCCAGAAACACTTTGGGTAATTTTACAGGTCAAAGTATAACTTACCTTTCATAAAACCACTCGGACCCTGCATGAAACTTTTCTAAATGTAGATGCTGGCCGAGTTTTCAAAATTGAGCTCGTCCCATCTGCTTTCATTTGGCCTTTATGCGTCTAACTCTTCCCATTCATATGTTTGTCCAAATGAGTTTTAAATGTTGTAGCTGTACTGGCATCTACCACTCTTCCTCTGACAGCTCATTCCATACCCAATCAACCTCTGTGTAAAAAAAGTTGCCCCTGTGTTCCTTTTAAATCTTTCCTCTTTCACCTTAAACCTATGCCTTCTATGGCTGAACTCCCCCATGCCGTTGGAAAGATCTTGGCTATTCACCCTATCCATATATCTCATGATTTTACCACCCAACCTCCCACACTCCATCTGATACTAACTTCAAGATCAAGCATTTAAAGATAAGCACTGCAAATTTGAAACAATATTAAACATGGCAGGTAAACAATACTCAGCCCAAACTTCGTATGGTGATTTGTTTTTTCTCTATATTACAACACTAAGGCAACATGAAATCTTACTAGTGTAATAAGACGTCAAAAGCACCTCGATTCCTTTGTCTAACGGGGGCGATGATCTCGACAGTGAAAACGTATCTATGGCCAGATCTAGATAATGCCACATAGTCAGCATTCTCCCTCCTGGCCTTCCTACGTCTGGTTGTGTCTTCTTTATCTTGCACTCAATAGAGAGAACCCATTTCCCCCCAGTCACACCTTAATTTAAACACATTTTACGTCATCCACTCGTTCACCCGTGCTAAAAGCCGGTTTATCTTTGCCACACCCTCTTTTCCCTGGCACCCATCCTCCACATCTGATAAGGGATTAAGAATCCCATTTTCCAATTCTTTTCAGTAGTGAAGAAGTGTCACATTTGGCTTAAAATGCTAACGCTTTTTCTCTATCTCTGCAGATGCTGACAGACCTGCTGAGTTTCTCCAGAATGAATAGGCACAGAACAAAATTTCAACTAAACAAATAATTATGGATACTGTAAATAAAAATGCAAACATTGCTTGAGAAACTGGGAGCTTTGTAAAGGGTCACTGGACCTGAAAGTTTAACTCTGCATTCGCTCCAGAAGATGCTGATACATTTTCAATAGTTTCTTCAGCAATTTCTATTTTTGGAAAATTTCCAAAGAAAGAGGTCAAAGGTGCTCAAACATCCTGTCCAGCATGGCGTTCCATACACTGGGAAATGAACAATAATGCATGACCCTTAGTCCCCCATTCAAATCTCCCTGAAATGAAGGTGAATACACCATTTATCTGCCTACCTGCTTTCTACTCCTGCAATATTACTTTCACTGACTGGTGTACAGGGAGATACAGATCATTTTCAATGTTACAGCTCCGCACTGGCTGGGTCTATATACTCTGGTCAGCGTGCCTATGTCATTCCAACTATTGACTTCTGACTTCAGATCTCACTGCCAGACATGGACTCGGAGGGCTGCGCAGAAATAAAACAAAAATGCAGCTAAAGTTTCTTTATAGATCAACATTTTTCAACCACTCCCTTTGCAAATGATAGGCTTCCATTCTATTGTTCCAATCAAAGTGCACAACATCTCGTCTCTCCCATTGCTCTCCATCGACCACATATTTTCCCAATCTCTCCTCTTGTCTCAATCACCTTGGAGTTTTTTTTTGCATCCTCCTCATCCACTCCCAAGCTGATATCGTTTAGTACAGTCAGCAGACTTGGGAATATTGCATTTGAGCCCCTCAATCAAAGACATGATGTGTATTGAGAATATCTGGATGTCAAATCTCGATTCTTGTAATATTCTCTAAGTCTTCCATTAACAAAAAACATGGGTTTATTCTTACTCACTGTTTCCTGCCAGCCCTCCCATTCTAAAATAATGACCATATATTAGCCCCAGTCCCACAGAATTCGAATTTGCACAAAAAGCTAGGGGCTTTCTCAAAAGTCTTGCTGAGATTCCAATCGTATTGCATTGATAGCTTCTCCATAATTTTGCTAAAAGCCACTTTCCCAAATATATTTCCCATTTCATAAATCTCTGTTGACTTTATCTATGACTATTAATTTCAGTCCAATATTTTTGTCAAAAACTGTTTAGTTGCTAATTTAGTTGCTATTCCCTTTTTCTCACCAGACTAAAGTTCCCTAGCATTTCTAGGACTTTTTTTTGTTTTTTTTTCTTCTGTGAAGGCATAACTGAAGTATTTGTTCCATAGTTCTGCTATTTCCCTGTCCTCAATTATCTGGTATCAGACTGGAAGAAAGCTGCAATTTTTTCTCTTAATTTTGCCATTGACATATTTTCAGAAGATAGTACAAGTTCACTCTTATATACTTTGACAAGATATCCTTCAGAAACCCATCAATTCCTATCTTAAGCCACTCAACGATGACCTCCCACATCCATACAATAACAGAAACACAGTCTCTGTTCCATCAGAAGTACAGCACGGTCTACATTAGGCCCACTTTCCAACACAAGACCCGTAGCTCTGAATCTTATGGCATTTCTAATGCACAACTGTGTATTTTCTAAAGGTTTTGAGGTTACCATGACAACTTCCCTCTCAAGAAGTGCAATTCGGACGCCAACACACTCTGGGTGAAAAACAGTCCTCAAATCCTCACTAAACCTCAAATCCTTCACTTTAAAAGTGGGGCCATTTGACTAAAAGGAACAGCTGCTGTCTAACCCCCCTGTCCATGTCCCTCCTAATCTTATCCTTCTGATTCACGGACCCCTCAGCCTTCTCTGCTCCAACGTAAACAACCCGAGCTTACCCAGCCTCTCTCCATAGCTGATATGCTGCATCACAGGGAACATCCTGGTGAATCTCCTCTGCACCCCCTCCAGTACAATCACATCCTTCCTGTAATGTGGCTCCCATAACGAGCTTTCGAAGCGCTGCTTCTTCACCAGGTCATTGTGTGCTTTGATGAAGTGCCTCGAAAGCTAGTGTCGCCGAGTAAACCTTTTGGACTATAACCTGGTGTCATGCAATTTTTAGCTTTGTCCACCCCAGTCCAACACCAACACCTCCAAATCAGAATTAATAAGAGACACAGCACTGATCCCTGTGGCACACCATTAGACATTAGCCTCCAATCACACAAACAGCCTTCTTCCACCACCCTCTGTCTCCTACCACTAAAGTTGATTTGGATGCAACTTGGCAAGTCACTAATGAGACCTACCTGTTCCCTGGTTATTCTGTTCCACTGGACACACTTGGAGAATATCAGGAGATTCACCCTAATCTTGCCTGTCAGTTGGTTTCCATGCCCCTGTGTTAGTCAGTCTCTTCGAAGTGATGAATTACTATCTTATTGCAGCCTTAACTGGTCTGTCCCAGATCCTGCCATTATTTGCCTTCAATGTGGAACAGGCAGCGAGGGAAGTGTTCTGTTAATTTCCAACTTGTCATATGTTATGTGAATTTTCTCAATTTCACTGAGACCCACCTCTCATTCTTTGAAACACTAGAGAACACAGGCCGAGTTTCCTCATCAGGCAATCTCACCATCTGAGGGATTAATCTGGAGAATGTCCATTGCACTTCATCTGTGGTCAGTATATTCTTTCTGAGATTCGGTCACCAAAACTGTGCACAATACTCCAGATACTGTCCCACCAACACACTGTGAAACTGCTTCAACATGTCTTTACATCAATGTTCTGACTCTCTTAAATGGAGGCGAACCAAACTTTAACTTTCCACTTACATGTATTCCTCCAAATTCCCTTCACATTCATTGCATTTACGAACTCACTGAGATCTTATAGAAACCCTTCCGAAAATCCAGTAAATATGACCTCTACTGTTTCCCCATTATCTAAGCTGTAAAAAACAACTTCAACCAATTCTGAAGTTTATCAAGTATGATTTCTCTATCAGAAATGTATGCTGGTTCTTTCCATTGTTGCTGTTAATTGCCAGATATCAAAAGTGTCATCCTGTGTAATAGATTCCATAAGTTTCCCTATAGACGTCAAGTTTATTCGTCTGCAGTTCTTCACACTATGTCTGTTTCCCTTTGTAGCTGTTTGGATCCCTTCCATTCATCAATAGTGCTTGGATCGCGTTTATCCACAATAGTTTCCGGTCTCTGCTGAATGTACAGGAAAATAAAACAAAGTCATCGACAGTGCAATTAACACGACTATTGGTGATTTATTTCTGACATTTTGATAGGAAGTACATCTGTTTCGTCAGACCTAGCAATGCTCAATCCAGCTCCATGTTCAAGTACTACCTTGTTACTGATATGAATTGACTCTATGTCTTTAGCTGCAGAAGTCCGATATGATCACTTGGTATTACTGGGGGATTTTCTGGATTTCCCTCCATGAAGACAGATGTAAAGTAACTGGTTCTTTTCATGACCATTTCCCTGTTCTCCACAATGACCTCTCCTCTCCCGATTACAAATTTCCACATTTGACCTTGCTTTTATTTTGTTTCATTTGAAATATAGATCATAGACTGATGCAGTCATTGTGTTCCTTATCAGTTTCATGGCCTTCCTTTCCAGATCGTTAATTTCTGAGTATTCTCAGCTTTCCAGATTATCTGGAATTATTCTAAAGTTACTTCCTATGATTAATATATTTTATAATTTGTTATGTTAACCATCACTGAGTCACTTTCTCACGCATTCGTGTTTGTACCTGAAATAAATAGACGTATTTTTCAGATTTTGCAATATTTCTAAAAACTCCTGGTCCTGGCCAGATGCATTCAGGAACACTGCAGGAGGACAGGTGGACAGGGAAGAAATTGTGGGAGCACTGCTTGCCTCTTTTCCATCATTGCTGGCCAACGAGTGAGGCCCTGACGACTGGAGGAAAGCGTATGCTGAGCCCATATTCAAGAAAGGCTACAATAATAAACCTGGGAACTAAAGACCAGTAAACCTAAAATCTAGTGGATAGGTTACTTAAGAAGATTCAGAGAGATTGGATATAGCTGCGTTTGGAAATACAGGGTGTGATTTGGAGTAATTTAGAATGGTTCTGGAAAAGCACAGCAGGTCAGCCAGCATCCGAGGAGCAGGAAAATCGATGCTTCGACAAAAGCCCTTCATCAAATTCAGCACGGCTTTGTGCATGGGAGATCATGACTTGTAAATGTGTTGGAGTTCTTTGAAGAAGTGAACAGCAACGTTGTGGAGGTCCGGGTGGAATACGTAGTCTATATGGATTCCAGTAAGGCCTTCAGTAAGGTTCCACATGGTACGCTGTTTTGGAAGGTTAGATCACGTGGAATTGAGGGGGAGCTGGCAACTTAGGTACAAATTGCCTTGATGGTAGGAGGCAGATAGTCATACTTGGAAGAATGCTGGTCAGACTGGAGGCCTGTGACTAGTGGAATGCCTCAGGGGTTGGTGCTGGGACCACTGCATATTACGTATATCTATGATTTTGATAAGAATGTACAGACATGGTTTGTAAATTTGAAGATGACACTAAAACTGGCGGCATCCATTTCAGAAATTACAGCAGTACTTTGATCAGCTGGTGAAGTCGCCTGAGAATTTGCAAATGGCTTTTAATATTGATCAGTGCAAGTTCTTGCATTTTAGAAAGTCAAATCAAGGTTGGAGTTTCATGATGAATGGTTGGGACATAAGGAGTGTAGTGGAACAGAGGGACCTTGGGATTCAGCTGGAAGTTGATTCAGAGGTAGACAGTGCAGTAAAGAAAGCTTTTGGCACAGTGGTCTTAATCAGTGTATATCACTGAGTATCAAAATTAATGAGTTACGTTGCAGTTATACAGGATGCTGTTGAGGCCATATTGGTAGCGTTATGTTCAGTTTTGTTCACTTTGCTATAGGAAGGATGTTATTAAACTGGAAAGAATGCAGAAAAAAAATTATAAGGATGTTTCCAAGGACTCAATGGACTGGGGAGAGGTTGGACAAACTCGGACTTTTTACTTATGTGTGTGTGAGACTGAGGGAGGATCATATTGAAGTTTGTAAGATCATGACAGGCATGGATAGAGTGAATGTGCCCAGTTTTTTTTCCCCCGGTTTGGGCAATCACAAACTAGAGAGTGTCAGTTTAAGGTCAGAGGAGAACGAATAAAAGGGAACCTGAGGAACAATCTTTTTACACACAGGGGCTGGGACGCATATGGAATGAGCTGCCAGGGGAAGTGATTGAGGCGGTTACATTAACAACCTTTAAAAGGCATTTGGATAAATCCACGGATAGGAAAGAATTAGAAGGAAACTGGGCAATGGCAGGGAGATGGGGTTAGTGTGGATCGAAATTTTGGTCGGAATAGATAGTTTGGGCTGAAGGGCCTGTCTCCGTGCTGTCGGACTCTATGACTAACAACCATTGCTTGTCTCCCACTGAATGTTGAATTGTACTTTCCCAATTCACTGGAACTATTTTGACCCTTTAGCCTCCAGGCTTCCATGATGTTAAACTAGAAAGTTCAAGCATTCTATATTGTACGCAGACGCCTTTTAAAATGCACCTTATTAATGTTATTATTCCTTAAAAGCTGCTTCAGTACAAGGCTATTAATTCGTCATTCTGACCACACAATACAAAATCCAAAATAACTAGCTCGCTAGTTTGCTTCACAACATACTCTTCAACCTATCTCATATACACTTAGGGAATTTATTTTTCACAACATGAGCAGTCACTTAGTTAATGCAGTTTAGATGCAACTTGAGACAATCCAATAAGATTGCAGTATCCACAATACTTGCCTATCTAATTTGCGAAACATATGATGCTAAGATTTTCTGCTAGCTTTTGGTTTTGATATATAACATACCAATATTTGCTACTCCTTGTTATTTGTAAGCTCTAACTAAACTGATTCTGTGGAAGCTGAGGGAAAGGTCTGTGTCATTATTAGTGACAGATTTGGACAAGACTTTCGGGGGGCCTCGCCTCGACGCTGAGATGATCTGAAGAAATGTCCTGCAATACAGGATAAGCATAGATATCCTCCCCGCTCTGTCAGGATAAGAGTTACCGTATACTCTCTGCTCACTCACACTCACTGTATATCTGTTCTAGCACCTACTTCCGAACAAGGTTCACGCTCTCTTTCCAGGTAAGGCTCAGGCACTACCACTCTCACTACTGAATTCAGTAACTTTCTTCCTCAATTTCTCTGTCACCTACGCAATACCCCCCCCCCCCCCACACTAATAATGCTATTTGGATTCATAGCTGTCCCACTGACTCATTCCAGACACCTCACAATTCTCCCAACTACACCAGCACGAACAACAGCGTAACCCATTCCCAATCTCCCTTCCACCCTCCCTTTCTCCCATTCCAGGAGGAAGAGCCTGGAGTAGGACAGAAAGGCAAAGGGTGGTGGAGTTCCCGATATCCATTCCCTCACCTCCTCCCCTTACCATGTGGGTAGGACACTGGTACAAGCCAGAGAGGACTGGGACGCCTCGTGTGGAAATTCTGAAACATCCACATCCCACTGACCGATTAAGGAGCAATGTTCAGTGAAAGACAATTCTCACTTTAAACCCACTGGCAGTTCCAACGACAGTCCTTTCAAATCCAAAAAAAGACACAGATACCTCACTGCACAGAGACACAGACACATTAATAAACAGAAGTATTGGTAAACACCCCAATATACAAACACACACAATATTTACAGGGAGATAGGCATACACACAGGTAGAAACACACAGAGACATATCCAGTCACATACAAATAGACACAAACACAGTTAACATAGAACATAGAACAGTACAGCACAGAACAGGCCCTTCAGCCCACCATGTCGTGGAGACCACTGATCCTCATGTATGCACCCTCAACTTTTTGTGAACATATGCATGTCCAGTCGTCTCTTAAATGTCCCCAATGACCTTTTTTTCACAACTGCTACTGGCAACGCATTCCATGCTCTCACAATTCTCTGTGTAAAGAACCTGCCTCTGACATTGCCTCGATGCTTTCCTCCAACCAGCTTAAAACTATGACCCCTCGTGTTCGTCATTTCTGCCCTGGGAAATAGTCTCTGGCTATCAACTCTATCTATGCCTCTAATTATCTTGAATACCTCAATTAGGTCCCCTCTCGTCGTCCATTCTCCAATGAAAAAAGTCCGAGCTCAGTCAACTTCTCTTCACAAGATAGGCTCTCCAGTCCAGGCAACATCCTGGTAAACCTCCTCTGAAACCTGTCAAAAGCATCCACATCTTTCCTATAATGGGGCGACCAGAACTGATTAAGAAACACATAGGCTGATACACAGACAGACATATGTAGACACACAAACACACAGATAACAAGCACATAGATATACACGTGTGTGTGTATATATATATATATATATATATATATATACACACACACACACACACACACACAGGCACATACACACATACAGACGCGCACACACTAGAACACACAGACAGATACACAGAGGAACAGAAACAAGTGTCATTAAGATGCAAATCGATATGTTTCGGATTTGTAAGGGAATCAAGGATTCTAGGGAGAAGGCAGAAGAATGAGGTTGAGGTACATATAAGAAATTATTTAACGGAATTTTACACTCATTGGGCCGAATGGCCTCATTCTGCTCCTTGCTTTAATGTTCTCGTGATGTTGTGCTATCAGGTATTCTCTATCTGAGACAGCAGCAGAGGCTGGGTTTGATACATATTTGATTGGAAATGGTCAGCGGGAATGTGGGGCAGGTTTGAAGTCCAGAATGCTTTCTGTTTATTCCTCATTATTGTGTCCTTATCTCTGAAAAGAAGTGGTGATTTGATGTTAGGTTAACACGGTTTAAAATAACGGGTGCCACAATGAAATAAGGACGTCCCTTTCACTTTAGTGTTGTGCTATCTGTGGTGTCCTCATCCTCAGGGAGCAGTGAAGGCTCGGTTATTGAAGATATTCAAGGCTGAGCTTGACTGATCTTTGCTGGACAGGAGAGTCAATGTTTATTGGACACAGACAGGAGAAGGACAATCGGATTAGTTATGAGTATTCTGAATGGTGCAGCCAAAAGGCCAACTGCTGCCCCTACCCCATGCGCTGTGCCATCAATCCACCCCTCGAGGCTGTTACAGAGATGTACTGCTGCCCCGACCGCATGTGTTGTTCCCTCAATCCACCCCTCGAGGCTGTTACAGAGATGCACTGGTGCCCCTACCCCATGTTTCGTTCCCTCAATCCACCCCTCAGGGTTATCACAGAGATATATTGCTGCTCTTTCCCAATGTGTTGTTCCCTAATCCAGCCCTCGAAGCTGTTGTAGAGATATACTGCTGCACCTACCCCATGTGTTTACGCTCAATCCACATCTCGATGCTGTTACAAGGTAGGGGACCACCCCTTTCAATCAGGCAGGATCGTTATAATGAAACGGTAGAAGACCATTCTTCCCCTCGAAGGAGTTACACAGGAATAGAGAATGAAGCAACTCAGCTCGTTGAGTACATTACACAGCCCACGAGGAGGCCATTCAAACTACCTTAGGTGCTACGCAGGAAGGTGGAAACTTTTGCTAACGGGAAATAGAGAGTAGAGATAAATGTTTATTTTCAGGTTGCAAAGCTGTAACTTCTGTATTGCTGTAGAGATCACTGTGGGATCATCAATCACGAATAATCTGTATCAAAGATCTAGAGGAAGCGAACTGAATGGTGCGAAGCTCAATTCGCGCATCACCAAGATAATCATTCAAGATGTCGTCAAATGGAGGTACTGAGTCTGCAATGTGATACAGACAAGGAAGGTTAGTGAGCAAACCTTCAGCAGAAAGAACATAAGGTAAGTTGTCTATTGTGGCAGGAAGGATAAAACAATGGCGAACAATTTAAATGGAGAGAGATTGCAGAACTCTGTGATACAGGCCGTTTCCATGTTCCTGGGACATGGATCATATGAAGTCAGTCTGCAGATGCAGCAAGTAATTTGGAAAGTAAGTGGAATGATGCTGTTTCTGGTAAAGGTTATCACGTTAAATGAGGAATGTTTTACTGCATCAGAACGGGGCATTGCTGAGATAACATCGGATACATTGTGTGCAGTTTTGATTGCCTAAACGTAAAAAAAATATAAATCTTTCAGAAGATTTTCATGGATGTTTCCCTTCACACATTCCTGGAAGGAAGGCCTCTTGTTATGGGCTTATCAGTTTTGATCTGAGATGAGAAATCTTCTTGAATCATACATGACTTTCTGAAAGGTGTTTCAGCTGGATGCACGTTTCCACTTGATAAGGAGTCTAAGTCTAGAGAATAATTTTAAGAATAAGATGCATTGATATCAACACACGTATCATATAGACATCGACTGATATTTACAAATTACACAGACGCATATAAACATTTCATCAGATGACAAAGCAGGGACTATTTTTTCTAATGAAAGGCACTGTGGACAACAACAGGGATGATGCACCTTCATATCGACCATTATCATCTATACCAGAGAATGTTCCAGGAGAGCACACATGGCCCAGCTTGATGTTCAGTTGACATTATTGTTCAACACAGAGAGGGAGAAAAATGGTCCCTGCCTGAGAAGCAGAGCTGATTGATCCCTCTCTCTTACTTTGTCCACCTGACAGCAAAACGTGAGACCCGAAAAGCCCTGAGTTATCTTCACCACTTGTGAAGGATTCCTGGTCAGGACCCATTGGAATCTCTTCACTGCTGGAAGCAAAGGCAGTTCAGCCAAATCCAACTGTTCCACAAATAAATCCCAAGACCAGTAGCTTGTGTGAGCAGAATAATTTCAAAGGCAGAAGAACATTTTGGACATTCTATCTTTTGCTATTTGTTGTGAGTTCAACTTCCTGCATTTCACATTTTTCTCAAAAATGACCCAGTCTCAGTCCTATACAATTGGTCATAACACTAAAGTGGCTACTTTTAAAATTTGTTGTAACCAGTGGAAGAGTGGGACTGGAACAGGACACAGTGACCCTCCAACATTTGTCGGAACACGAATGAGAAATTCTAGTTGGACTTTTCAAGTGGGAATTCCCTTTTCCAAATGTTTATGTTGCCTGGACATTGCATTTGTTCAAAGTTGTGCTGTATTCAAACATTTGACAGACAAGTGCAAGTAGAAAAATTGTATACAGACAGAAAAGTGCTGCTGAAACCACAATCAGAGTAGCTACAATCTTAGAGCCTTGTGGAGCAGTGACAGCGTGTCTAATGACCCAATCCTGCTCCTCAGTCCTATATTCCTATGTTCAATTCAACCCCTCACACCTCCTGCACTGGTGCTGACGGGGGCATCTTGCACCAAATACCTGGTCCACAGTAACACAGGATCTCATCCATTCCCTCCAGACTGTCACACATAGTTTGGTGTGGGTCGGAAAATGTTACTTCAAAACCCAGGCTGGGTTCGAAAGACAACTCTGGTCTCTTTACAGAGTGTCTCCTCTCTGTAACTTGTGCTTCATTTGTTGGTCATGGTATAGACCCAGATTCACTGAATTCAGCCCCCAGACCTCACTAAGAGATGGCTCATAAAGAACTTTGCTCTCTCTGATTGCAACGTTCAATAACAGATCGTGCAGGAAAATTACAACCATTAACTTTGTAATTACAGAATATGAGAACATAAGGAACAGGATCAGGTAGTTCGGATAATCAAGCCATTGTACACGATCATGGCCGATCTACTGTTCATATTAACTCATCTTTAATGTTCAATTCTTCACACCCCCTCAGCTCTCTGACAGGTCAAAACTCCATCTCCCGCCTTTTTAAATACTTTCAGTGATGTAGCTCCCCTAGCTTTCGAGAAAAGATAATTCCTGACATTCACTACCCTCTGTGAGAGGAAAACACTCCTCACACAGACACCGTCACCTATTGTTATGAACAAGAGGGTAATACAGGGGCTCAGCAAACAGTGAATAGCCTTGATATCAAGGCAGTCTTTCACTGCGAATGTCATCAGAAGCGCCATCTTATTTGAGCTTAATGGCAATCAGGTGTCCCTTCCCCACTGGCTGGGGTCTTTCAGAGCACAAAGGAAGATGCCTGTTTGGGGGCCGAAAATCTCAGTCCCAGGACATCCCTTCAGGAGATCATCAGGGTAGCTTCCTCAGCATAAACATCTTCAGCTGCTTCACGAATGTCTTTCGCCATCATAAGACCGGAGGTGGGGATGGTCACTGAGGGTTACACAATGTTCAGAACATTTTGTCTCCCATCAGCTCCTGATGCCGAACAGCATTCAGGCCTGTGCTGTTAAAGTGTCGGTCACATTCATGTAACAGTGCCGTCAGATGCAGTTAAAAGAGGAGCTCATTCAACATCTCAAGCTGGTTACATACAGAAATGTGGAAGCCATTCAACCCATCGAAACTACTGAACAAGAAGAGGGACAGCCCATTCAATACCCCTGCTTGTTCCACAGGAAAAGAAGGGGTCTGGTCAGTACATCGAGCTGTTAAACAGGATCAGGTAGGGTCCAATCAGACCCTTGAACCTGTTTCATGGGACCTGGAGGAGGCCAATCAGCCCACGAGATTGATATACATGAACTGGAGGGTGTCACTGATGCTCCAATACAAGAACACAATGGAGCAGAGACTGTACTCATGGATGGCTGTACGAGGTTCCTTGTGGGTCCATTGCCGGTGGAACGTCTGCTACTTTAACGTGGTTTGCTGGCAGTGAGGAGGGAAGCCAGATGTTTTGTATCAAGTCTGAAAGAGGCATCTTCCATCTCTGAATAGACAGACCAAGGTTCTCCATGGAAATAGGCAACTGTTTTAGAATGAAGGCATTGTGGCTGCTGTCAGGATTTTGTATAACGTGATGTTTAATATAGGATCACACACAATGCACTATATTCAAAGTCTGACCTCTCTCTCTCTCTCTCTCTCTCTCAATCTCTATCGATATAGGGAGTGGGTTGGGGTGAGGGGAACGTCCACAGAGGCTCTTGTAACCCGAGTAAAAACAAGCCATGGATTTTATCACCGTGTCAATATCTGTTT